>NW_006263457.1:294166-302558 GCF_000469605.1 Apis dorsata
ATAAATACACCACTTTTTCCTTTCCCTGCAAACTCCACCAATAATTATTCCATTCGTTTCGTTATTGGCCCCCGAGTATTGAGCCATCCTCCACCATTAATCCAGCTTTGCGATCCTTGGAAAATCGACCAATCCCCCCCTCCCTGATATTCTTCTCTCTTTCACACGTGAATCCCGCCAAGTCGAGAAATGGTCGAATCGTGTAACGACTCGATGGGGGAGAGAGAGAGAGAGAGAGAGAGACAGAGTAGAGGGGGTGGTTCGTTTCGCAAACTCTCTTGACTTAACGACGAATAGAAATATCCTCGAATCAGACTTCCAAATCCTCGAAATCCCCCTCTCCCCCTCCATTTCTCGAAATCAAGAATTTCATCCCGCCATATTCGATGGAAATTGGAATTTTTCACCGAATAATTCGTTCGAAAATCCGTCGTTTTGATCTTTTGTTCCTCCGTTATATTATCATAACGCGATCCTCTTCTGAACTGTTTTTCTCGAGATTAATGGTTGCATTGCAAGATATGAGGAAGCCAAGAGAGGGAGGAAGGGAGCTTGAAACTCGCGCGACATTCTTCACGTATCCTCCCCAGGATTGTCGAGGGTGGAAATGACGCAGCGAGGCGAATTCTACTCTCGTTGGAGCGAAAGATTATTATTAGCTTCGTGATAAATCGTGGATAAAACGGTATTATTATTGAAGTTTCGATGATACAGAGCAGAAGCAGAGATTCGAGGTCTCGGATCGATAATCGAAATAAGCAAGTACACACTGATGTTCCATTCGAATCTGTTCGATTAATGTGATAACGACGATCGTTGTCGAAATACTCTTGTGAAAATTTCTGAAAAACGAGCAAGTAAACAACGAGTCCAGGGGTCCATCTGCTTCTTGGAGAGGGAGAAAAGAAAAGACTAAAAGGAGAGAGAGAGAGAGAGAGGGGGTTGTTCTCGTAGGGCGAACACAATAGCGGAAGGGGATGCATTTGCATTCGAGTTGGAATTCGTTAATTGTGCGTGGTGGACGAATAAAACGGGAAGAAGAGGAGGAGCAGGAAAATGGTCTCTATTCTGCTCTCGTCCTCGTCCCGTTCGCGGGAGGGGGAAAAAATGCAAACAACCTCTTCCTCAAGCTCGTAATGAAATCTCGAACTCGGTGTACCTTGGGAAAAGTGTTCGTCGTCGAGTCTGAAACGGAAAGTTTGGTTAGGTTTTTCGTAGTTGGACGGAGAGCCAACTTTCCATTGTGAGTGAGTTTGCGAAATTCGAAGAAAGGAGGGAGGAGGTGAAAGCAGGTGAAAAAAAGTGAAAGATCAAACTCGTTGTTTCAACCTGATGATAATCGAGTGGGGTGTCGAAGAAAAATTTGAGATAATTTGCCATTGTTTATTTGTCGAAATTTTTCGTGAAATTTAATATTATTGTTATTTGATAAAGAGAGATTGATGAAGTTTTCATCAAGATTGACTTGATCGTTGCTTCCGAAAATTACGAGGGATTTTTAAACAGAGGAATCGAAGGAAAATTTAAAATAACTATCGAAATTTAATTGTATCGTTGGAAAAACTTAAAACTTGAGAGAATCGTCGTGGGAAAACTTTGCGTCCATTGGAGAAATTGATGAAGTGGGAGAAGAAAATGATTTTCGTATAGTTAATAGAAGTTAATTAAAACTCTGCTTGTTTCTCCCGCTGATGATAATTACGAGACTTTTGGGGTCGAGAAAGAAGTGGAAGAGCGAATTCAAAGAATTTGGGACGGCGTGTTGTTCTATCCGATTTCACTTGTGCCTCAGGGGTGTTTTCGAAGCGATGATCGAGGGGTGGAAGAATTAGGTAAGAAAGAGAAATCCGGTTGGACGGTTATGAATTTTCCCGGGAAGGCAAACTTTCCGGTCAGCCGGGACCCCCCGTTCTTTCCCGAAGTTGGAGATTGAAGCGGAGGCGAGATTGAAATTTTCTTCCCTCGAAAGTAGATTCTCCCTTCTGATATCCAATTTCTGATATTTCCATTTTTTCCATTTCGAATTTGACTTTTGAAGAAGGACAGCACAACCCTTTTCAATTCTCCTCCAACCAACCAACTCTCACATACGCGAATTCTCGATAAATTCATAGGAGCTCGTTATCGATCACGAGTTATATTATTCGAAAATAAATTCGCCGCGTTACACGATGAATCTTCGAATTTCGAATTAATCCGAACATCTGCAATTCCAAAATCGGTCTCAAACCCGTTTCCGCGAACTGCTCTCGTTCACGACTTATTATTAAAAGGCGCGTAATGGCGGACGTGATCGCGGTTATTAATACAGGATCGACTTAATCGCCGCCGGTGGAAGGTAAACAAACTCGGCCGAAACTTACATCCGCATGCATAATTAATGGACCACCGCCGATTTCGATAGAGTGGAATTATGCATGAGCTCGCCTTTTCTGACGGGTCCCGCGTTCCCTTGTTGCATTTCCCTTCTCCTTCTTCCCTATGCATCGAATTCGTTAAAATCCGCCCGCTCGTTATTCGTCAGAGATAGACAGAGAGAGAGAGCGAACCGGAGTTTAAATTTGATTTAAATTAATAACACGAAAATATTTAGTTTATGAGGAGGAAGCATCTGAAGCAGAACTTTGAGTAAATCGATCTGATTCAAGTAGATCGAAATAAAGAGGGGATGAAAAATACTTTTAGGGGGTGAAAATGGATTTCGATAATAATAAAATACTCTATCGCTTTGGAATTCGTGATATTATTATATAAATAGAAAAAGAAGAACAAGATCAAATCGATCAAAGAAAAATTTCCTTCCAATTCCTAATCTTTTCGATCTCGTTTTTATCTCCTTTCCATATATCTGCGGGACGAAGAGGAGAGAGAGAGGCGAGAAGGCACGTGGACAAAGTATCAAGTTCCTTTTTCTCCGATATTAAAACGGATCGAGCTTTGTCGCCTCTCTCTCTCTCCAAGCTTCTCCTCGCCCACGTCGCGATAACGAAACATGTAAATCTGCCCGTGACTTCCTTGTTCACGGTGATTGGAAAACTCGACGGAGCGTGCCGTCTGGTATAATGAAGTGCCATATCACTGGCGGGGAACGAATGGGCGCAAACAGATCGATGCATCGCCCACGCGTTCTTCGGCCACGCAGATTTATTTTCTCGAGCGAATTCCACGAGAAATTAAAGTGAATACTCTCTCTCTCTCTCTTGGATTATCCTTTGAACAGGTAGCCCCTTCGTTCTCGAAGCGAAACGAAATATTTCTTTCGGATGTTTCGTACGAGTTTCGTTGCACGAATTTATTTTTATTAAATTAGAACGAGAGCTTTCGACGGTAATTCGAACGGGATTTTAATAATCGATATATTTATATTTAGTAGAATTTTATTTAATAGTCTCGAACTCGTCGGATAAATATTCGCATAGTATAATAAGAGTTTTAGTATGAAAGGATTTCACGAAACTGTGTTTTCCATACAAGATGGACGATTGGATTAAAAAAGAAAAAGAGAGGATTCGAGTGATCATAAACCCGAAAATAATTTTTCACTTCACAATGCTACATGATATAATCGATATATATATATCCTGTGTCCTCAGACGATGGAATCTGGCACGTCCTGTTTTATTACACTGTATATATGTATACTCCATTGAGCATTTGGTCGATGGTTGGACGATCGACGATAAGTGATAGGGCTCGATATAACTCGAGAAATCTGGAAATTGGGATGCACCGTGTCGACGACAAAGGGTTCCGCGATGCAAGATGAATTCCGAGATCCAATCTGGCACAGATGAATTCGAGCACGGTCGAGCACGTGATTAATAGCTCGATTCTCTCGAAACGCTGACTCTCTCGAAAGGCCCCACCCCCGATACACGTCAGCCGATCGAGCTCGGGTTACGATATTATAACAGGATGCGTGAAAAGAGGAACACTTCCTCCTTGTTATCCTCCTTGTCGAACCAGCGTGAATTGATCGAGAAATCGTTGATGCCAGAGCGTCGAGGATTTGGATATCGAGCGTCTTTTGAACATTCGTCGCATCTAATATAAAAGAGAAAAAGAAAAACGAAAAAGTATAAATTATCCAACAGGATAGAATAGAAAGTTTGGATCGTAATTTGGTAATTGTGATATCGTTGACTAGTAAATGATTCAAGTTTGTTTGAAAATTTAATTAATTCGATGAGTCGATTAATTTACCCTTCGAAACGTAATAATAATTGGAAATGGGCCAAGTTATAGAGCATTTTAATAAGTATTTACTTCTTGTACGGAAATTTTTAACTTTAGTTTTTTCTCCAGACTCCGATTCAAAGATAGAAGATAAAACAGTTTCGCTTTTCGTGCGCAAGGTTCGTGGAATATATATCATAGTAACGGATGAACAATTGAAAACAACTGAAATTTAATCATCAACGTTCCACACCGATGAGAATTCATAACGCGTGACGTAATCGATTAACGCGTGATATTGATCATGGAGGGGAGGGGCCGTTTTTAACTCGATCGGTAATAATATTTCGAGTGTTAAACAGATCAAAATGGGAAGACGGATATGATAGTTGGAACGAGTGATCGATTCGAAATCCAGCGTTATGGATACTCGAAATTTATTGGCAGAGCAATGATTAATCATTATATCTCGAATCCTAATAATTCCACGCTTTCCATCAATCGATTAATTATCTTTTCTGTCTTCGAAACGAGCGATTAATTTGTATTCATATCAAACGAGTGAACAAGAAGGAAGGAGGAGAAAATGGGAATTCGAGGGAATTGTCCTTGCCTTTGTGATAGCGTGGCCGATGATAAGGAAGCCATAGTCTATGCAATTCGTTGATGATCGAAAACCACCGTCTGAGTTTCGACTAGATAGCGACTTGATTCAAATGAACGAGATCCGGCCAGGACGAGTACTTGTCCGATATCAATTCTTCTTTAGATGAAAATTAAAATAACGTGAAATTATTGGACTCGAATAAAAATATAAATTCACTCAGTTTGGATATAATAATGGTTATCGAGATATAGAAGAGGAACCTATTTTCAAACGATTTCCTATTTCGATTTAACGATTAATCTTCTGTTTCTGATCGGTTTACGATAGAGATATCGTTGGAGTAAACCTCGAAGCATAAGGTTGAAATTTTTCCCGCTCATTTTACGACCACCACGACCCTTCACTCCATAAAAGCATTGTTGTGCAAATCGCAGCATCACTTGAAAAACAGGAGTACCCCCGAATCGATAGATCGTTTTTTGCTCGTTGCCTCCCTCCAAATTCTGTCAATAACATCCATCCTCGCGCGACGTCGATGTTACGTAAATAACCGTTATACCATATAAACCTCATCGTTATCAAATTTTAGAAAAATTATTCGTAAATTTTCAATAAGCGAATTCTATGAAGAGAGAGAAAGAGATTAGCATATTTTTTTAACGAAGAAACAGATTAAATTTATTTGTATTGCAATCTATATTTTTCTCTATATTTTTCTATTTCTATTCAAAATTTAATTCACGTTGGCAAATTACGAAGGAAACAAAATTTTCTCATCTGTTCGAGCCTCGAGGAAACATTATGGAAACGTTTAATACGAAATCCGCGAAACAGGTATCGTGTTTAACTTATTTCGCGACCTATATTTCGGAATTCTGAACGTCGTCGTCGACGCGGAAGTGGCTGACAACCGGAAGCGCGGAGGAGGGACGTTTGTCCGCATCTCGGCTTCGACCATAATAGGAAAACTTTCAGCGCCTATATATATGTGTGTGTGAGAGAAAAAGAGAGTAACGTTTCGTTAATTCTTTTTTTCCATCCTCCGCTACGTTTCCATCCTCAAATTTCGACGACGGTAACCGGTGCCAAGTCGTTGGTCGACCATCGGCGAGATGTCGATGAAATAAAAAAGGAGTTTCCAGTTGGCAACGAGATAACAACGAGGTTGTGGAAGAGGGGCAAATGGATAAAAAGCGGTGGGGCTGAAAAATCTCTCTTATCGCGAAAGAAAAGAATTTAATCCGTTTTTTCTTTCTCTCGATACATAAATTAGTTATAGCTAGAAATATTTGCGTGAGAATTCAATCCACTCTGCTTTCGTTTCGAATTTTAGGATAATATCGAAGAAGGAGATTCGAGTTGTTCTTCGATCCACCTCCATTCCATTTTGTCACTTGTACGAAAGAGAAGGATTTACAGAGAAAAATTAGTAATATCATCGATCATTGAAAATTAACATTGAAAACTAATCTATATAATTTTTAGGAAGATAATAAAAGATAGAAATTGACGTTTTACAAACACTTATTCGCAAACTCGCGATTAAAATGGACGGTTTCATTCCTTTTTCGAAGAAAATCTCGATTAATCCGGTTTAAAAATGAACGTAACAAACGCGAGCAAACTCAACGTGAAAAATTAGCACCGAATAGGCCTTCGTCGGGCGACAACGACACCTCGATTCACCGTGTTGCCAAACGTACCGCCTCTCCGCTTCTCGGTCGAAAAACTCGCTTACGCAGTGAACAGTATCGAAAGTAAAATGGAAAATAAAGAGAAATGGAGCGAGGAATGGCGAAGGGGGCGAGCTTAATTAAACTCGTACCGTGCCCGTTCGAAATTTACAACCCGAGGGTCGAAAATCCGAGGGTAAATTTTCATCATCATCGAGAGCGTATTTTCGAGCCCTTCCAATTCCAATGTGAATAACAGGAGGAGGGGAGGGAAGAAGCGGTTCCCTTCCCCAGCTTTTTCCGCGACACGACACGCCGCGTGTATCCGGACTCCTTCTTTTTTGGAAACAGAGCGACGTGCTTTCCGCACGTGAAAGCATGTGTTTCCGCACTCGACTTGCACACCCCTCCCTCCTCCTTCCCCTCCTCTCCAACTGTATATCGATGGCGCGGCTGCAAGCGGCTCGCTCGAGTTTCGCTTCAGTTTCACCGCCCTCTCCTCCCCTCCTCCCCTTCTCCACTCGCATTTCTCTTTTTCGCCCCTTTCGGAGGTGGTGCGCGCGGTTTTCGTGGCGTGGAATTTTCGGGTGTTCGAGTTACAAGTCCGTGGTTGTTGGACAGGAGGAGATGAGTCCAATTTCGTGGAGGAGACGGGAGGGAGGGATTTGTTGGTGTTGGGGATGCGGAAGGATTTCTCTGATTGCGAGAATTCGGTTTGTCCGAAGAGGAGAAATTTTTCCTGAGAGAAGGAAACGAAGAGGATTCGTGTTGGCGGAGAGTTTGTAAGGGATAATGTTAAGTATGAGGTTAAGAAGAGATCTTTTGTATTTGGGTTTCTTGGATTTTTTTTTGAGTATAGTGTATCGATAGGATGAATTCGTTTTTTAAATTCTTTAGAAACGTGATATATATTTTAGTCGTCGAATTTGTAAGAGATAATGTTAAGTACGAAGTTAAGAAGAGGCGGTCTTTTGTATTTGGGATTCTTGGATTTTTTTTTGAGGATAGAGAATCGATAGGATGAATTCGTTTTTTAAATTCGTTAGAAACGCGTGATATATATTTTAGTCGTCGAGGTTGTAAGGGATGGGGGCATTTCTGTATTTTGGCGATATGAGTAAGCAAATAATTAGTTCGAGATTTTTTTTTGAGTATAGTGAATCAATAGGATAAATGTAGGTCGTTTTGTAAGTGCTTTAGAAAGGCGTGATATATATTTTAGTCGTCGAATTTGTAAGAGATAATGTTAAGTACGAAGTTAAGAAGAGGCGATCTTTTGTATTTGGGTTTTTTGGATTTTTTTTTTTGAGTATAGTGTATCAATAGGATAAATGTATTTCGTTTTTTAAGTTCTTTAGAAACGCGTGATATATATTTTAGTCGTCGAGTTTGTAAGGGATGGGGGATTTTCTGTATTTTGGCGATATGAGTAAGCAAATAATTATTTCGAGATTTTTTTTTGAGTATAGTGTATCGATAGGATGAATGTAATTCGTTTTTTAAATTCTTTAGAAACGATATATATTTTAGTCGAAGAGTTTGTAAGGGATAATGTTAAATATGAGGTTAAGAAGAGATCTTTTGTATTTGGGTTTTTTGGATTTTTTTTTTGAGTATAGTATATCAATAGGATGTAATTCGTTTTTTAAATTCTTTAAAAACGTGATATATATTTTAGTCGTCGAGTTTGTAAGGGATGAGGGATCTTTTGTATTTTGGTGATGATATGAGTAAGTAAATAATTGTTTTAAGATTTTTTTTTGAGTATAATGTATCAATAGGATGTAATTCGTTTTTTAAATTCTTTAAAAACATGATATATATTTTAGTCGTCGAGTTTGTAAGGGATGAGGGATCTTTTGTATTTTGGTGGTGATATGAGTAAGTAAATAATTGTTTTAAGATTTTTTTTTGAGTATAATGTATCAATAGGATG
>NW_006263457.1:302694-304290 GCF_000469605.1 Apis dorsata
ATAGTGTATCAATAGGATAAATGTATCGTTTTTTAAATTCTTTAGAAACGCGTGATATATATTTTAGTCGTCGAGTTTGTAAGGGATGGGGGGTTTTTTGTATTTTGGCGATATGAGTAAGCAAATAATTGTTTCGAGATTTTTTTTTGAGTATAGTGTATCGATAGGATGAATGTAATTCTTTTTTTAATTTCTTTAGAAACGTGATATATATTTTAGTCGTCGAGTTTGTAAGGGATAATGTTAAGTATGAGGTTAAGAAGAGGGGATCTTTTGTATTTGGATTTTTTGAATTTTTTTTTGAGTATAGTATATTAATAGGATGAATGTAATTCATTTTTTAAATTCTTTAGAAACGCGTGATATATTTGGTTCGATATTTTAGTCATCGAGTTTCTCTCCTCTCGATACACGATAAATTGATTTAAATAAATTCGAGTCATCTGGTTTTATAAGTAACGTGAAACTGTTCTCCTCCGTGAATCAATGGTTCGAGCTCGTTCAAGTATCTTTTATTATTATTGGTCGGAATTAGCTTACAAGTGGAATGAATGGTTGACGAGATCAAAGGAAAAGTGAGCGGGAAACGAAATAAAAACGGAGGGAATGGTTGAAAGTTTTTTCCCTCACGCTTAATTTTCTCCTCTCCCCCCACACCCGTTTTTCCACGCGCGTAATCAAATTAAAATCCACCAGAGTAACTCGAAATTAACCCCCCTCCTCCGTTGGACTTGGAGACCTTCGACTCTTACTTCTTCTTCCCGGATGAAAATTTCCGCACGGATTATTCGAAATTTCTTCCCGCTAAATTTATGCATCACAATTACGATTCTTTTGCACGCCGGAGATGGAGAGATGTTCCCTGTGGTTGGAAAACGTTATTAAACGTGTTATTCGTCGCGTGCGAAGAAAAAATGTTTTCGAAAGAGATCTTCATTAGATAACATATATTGAAATCAACGGAATTACGATAATTTTAATTTTTTTCACGAATAATCTAATAATCTATCAACGTTTGAAGTATTATATTTACACTTCGTTCGCCCAATTTTTGCCAAGAATCAATGGAATTTCAATTTCACGAAGAATCTATTCTACGATCGAATTGGAGGCGCGAACATTATCCTAATTTTAATTTTTTTTTCAGGAATAATCTATCAATGTTTGAATTATTATATTTATACTTCGTTCGCCAATTTTTGCCAAGAATCAATGGAATTTCAATTTCACGAAGAATCTATTCTACGATCGAATTGGAGGCGCGAACATTATCCTAATTTTAATTTTTTTTTCAGGAATAATCTATCAATGTTTGAATTATTATATTTATACTTCGTTCGCCAATTTTTGCCAAGAATCAATGGAATTTCAATTTCACGAAGAATCTATTCTACGATCGAATTGGAGGCGCGAATATTATCCTAATTTTAATTTTTTTTTTATAAATCTATCAACGTTTGCACGTCAATATCGAAAGTATTATATTTACACTTAGTTCGTCCAATTTTTGCACAATTTCTATCGAATCAATGAAATTTCAATTTCGAATTGGAGGCGCGAACATTATCCTAATTTTAATTTTTTTTCACGTTTGGA
>NW_006263457.1:304402-317080 GCF_000469605.1 Apis dorsata
TGTTTGCCAATTTTTGCACAGTTTCTATCGAATCAATGGAATTTCAATTTCGAATTGGAGGCGCGAACATTATCCTAATTTTAATTTTTTTTCACGTTTGGACATCAATATCCAAAGTATTATATTTACACTTAGTTCGTCCAATTTTTGCACAGTTTCTATCGAATCAATGGAATTTCAATTTCGAATTGGAGGCGTGAACATTATCCTAATTTTAATTTTTTTTCACGTTTGGACATCAATATCCAAAGTATTATATTTATACTTCGTTCGCCAATTTTTGCACAGTTTCTATCGAATCAATGGAATTTCAATTTCGAATTGGAGGCGTGAACATTATCCTAATTTTAATTTTTTTTCACGTTTGGACATCAATATCCAAAGTATTATATTTATACTTCGTTCGCCAATTTTTGCACAGTTTCTATCGAATCAATGGAACTTCAATTTCGAATTGGAGGCGCGAACATTATCCTAATTTTAATTTTTTTTTCACAAATAATCTATCAACATTTGCACGTCAATATCGAAAGTATTATATTTAAACTTAGTTCGAAGAATCAATGGAATTTCAATTTCGATCGAATTGGAGGCGCGAACATAAATTAATTAAGATAATCGATTTTAATCAATTTCAGTGTGGAAATGGATCGAGTTTATGTACGATTGAGTATAAGTTTATAATTTATATCCGCCATAACTCCCAGCCGCGTCTTACTACCCTCCTCCAGGGTTAAAATTCGATGCACGGACTCGTAATTACGCGCAGCAGCTAATTAAATCCGGAAATGTACGAGATAAAGGAACCCTTGTGCTCGGGTTCCTCCGTAATTGTCCTACTTTTCGCAATTAACGATCCACGCTCCCCTTTATTCCGAGACTTTCCGTGCATGGACACGCGAGATCGGTCGTGAAACCATAAAAGAACATCGTACGTCGTGCCTATTACCGTTTCGTATTCGATGATACATCTACAGTGGTTCACAAATCGAGGCTCACACGAGAGAGATATTCTCTGTTCTCACTATTCACTTGTATTAAATTTAAATTTTTCTTATGTTGTACGTGAGAGGTGTTATCGGTTGTTGTTACTTGAATATTATTAGATATTCAGGGGAATAGGTTGTGAAACGATTTGACCAAAAGTAACAGCGAGAAGGAATATAATTAATAAAGGAAATAAATTATGTTACATAGAGATGTGGATCGTTTTGATGTTCGAGAAGGGAAATGAATAAAGTGATACGAGTCGCATCTTTGCATGTATATAAAGTCACGAGGGGAATTGGGAAGAAAGTTTGGAATCGAATTCGTGAAAGGTATGAAAGTTTGTAGAAAAAAAAAAAAAAAAAAGGAATTTTTCTTCCTTGTTTTCGATTATCAAAGCTTCGATGCAAACGAGTGACCTGGAAAATCTGTTTTTCCTCCGGATGAGAATCCGGACCACGGCTTTGCTTTATTGCGTTCCTCCCTATTTCTTCGCGTGTAAGTCTTGGCAACGTGTGATCAAGTTGTTTTCCACATTCCAGAGAGAATTTAAGCGAGTCTCGAGGGATCTTAATTCGTGCAAGATCTCACCTGGTTTTAGACAGGTTCTCCTTGCTTGGATCACGTGTGAAGTGATCCTATATATATATATTTTCTCGAAACGTGAGAATCATAGGAGGGGAAGAAAATTATTTCGAGAAATAATTCAAATTTATAGAATTGATATTTGAGAAAGGAATAAGTTTCTTCGTTTTATTTATTCATTTTTTTTTTATTATTATATTCTCTGGTTTCATTGGCTTTAATTAATTATTCCATTTTCTAATCTTGATTCGTTATTATATATCCAATATTTATTTATATATCCTTCGTTGTATTTTATTTAGAAAGAATTAATTTAGTCGCGCGTCAAAAACCATTCCATCGATTGAAAAATCTATCTAGAAGAAGTAGAGAATAAAAATCTATCTACAAATAAATTGCCCCATAAAATTCAACACGTATAAATCTCGAGAAGAGAATCCTCGAACGTTCTATTCTGCAATCGTCTCAAGATAAATTATTCCACGAAACTGGGATTCGTAAGGATCGATCTATTCCTATCAAAATAAAATAATTTTCTCGCAATCACGATATCTCCTCCCCCCAACTTAAACTTGGTAATCCCTCCCAGAAATTGTATCGAGTTCGAGACAGACACGTCGCCGGTTTCCATCCGAGACAGATACGTTGTAGTAAGTAACTCGATAAATCGAGAGCCGTTTCTTCTTTCCTCCGCGAAAAATATGGAGAAAAGTTGGAGATATTCGTGACGTTGCAGTCTCGATGGCGAACACGCGGCGTATATGACGCATAAACGGCATATTCCGATCGAAATTCGGAATGGCGGATTACAGGATTCCGCTTATCTTCTTTCGATTCTCTTTCGCTTTTTTTTCTTTATTTCTTTCACTTGGAACACGCGGTTCACTTATTTTCTTCGAATTTCTCTCTCTCTCTTTATAAAAGGGAAGCTGGAAATTTGTTCCTTCAAATCCATCATCGGAGAGGGGGTGGTTCTTTGAGAGGGTTCGTTTAATCCTATCTCGGGGAGGATGCGCAGTTTTCGAGATTGCACAATTTCAGAATTATTCGTCGCGTCGATGTCTACGCGGTTTTAGAGATTGCCACTAGATGTCTCGCCAATGTCTATTTTCTAATGTTTTCGACGCGATACAAGAATTCAAGAATCGTATCCTTTTAACTATCCTTCGCCATTCCATATATATTTTTGTTAACGGAAAAAAATGTCTGAAAGTTGAGTTATTTGATGATTTGAAGATTTCGAAGGAAGCATTCGCGATTTTTTCTCCTCTCCAAAGTATTCCAAAGTATTGCGATTCGCCTGATCTCGCGTGTTCGAATCGCTCCACGGAATTACACCTCCCTGTTTCGCACGATCCTCGCATATATCTCACTATTTACGACCCAGAAATCCCGCTTTCCATCCACGGCACACCTCGGCTAAGCCACTCGAATCGTGGAAAGGGAGTTGGAGAACGAGCGTGCGACGTTTCGCGAAGCTAAACGTTTCCAACCGTTGCGATAATTATCCCCCTCCCCCCTGTTTTGTTCGCGCTGGCGCGTGCGCGAAGGAGAATCAGAATCAGGGAAAAGGAGGGAGGAAAGAGAGAAGGGTAAAAAAGAAAAGACTAGAGGGTGGAAGTGGCGTCTCGTGAAAAAAGAAAAGGAGGAGGAGGAGGAAAAATCCTCCAACGGAAGTCAATTGTCCCGCGTCACGCTAGGAAAAAACAAGATATGCTAAAAGCGGAACAGGGGGAGGAGGTATACGAAAAGTGGAACACGTGTGCGCAGCAAAAGTTTCCCCTCGTTGAGTGGTGGAGTGCGCGACGACACGAAGTGGTCCTCCTCGACCGTCTCTCTCTTCCTTTCTTCTTTTCCACAGGCCACAGAGATGGAAAGGATGGGCGAACGAGTGAGGAGGAAGTGGAGGAAGTGGAGAGAATGGTGTTGCGAGATTCGTGGATACTTTTTCGCGAGGAATTATTGCGTTCTTTCGAAGAAGAAGATACGTGGTTTTTTTTCTTTTCTTTTTGGAAGGAACTGTTGATCGAGATGAAAAAGAGGAGCGGAGGGAAGGACGGTGTTGCGAGGTTCCTTGATGAATGATGCGTGTGAAGATTTTGAAAAGTGATAGAGAGGAAATTGTTGATCGAAAATGAAGAAAAAAAATGCAGGAAAGAAGCATTGTTTCGAAGAATAATGACAGGTGGAAAGAATTATTGGCCGAAATGAAAAAGATGATAGAGCTAAGAGACTTTAAAAAATTTATATCGAAAAACGATATAAATTTGTGTGGAAAAGAAACTGTTGCTCGAAATGAAATGTGTGGAGAAAAATGGGGAGTGGAGGGTGAGAAAAAGAATTACAAGATTGCTTTTTTTATCTAATGTGGCAAAACACATCGATCCTTGCATTAAGTAAATAAGATTCTTTGAAATGAAAAACTTTTTGTAGAACAGGATGAAAAATTATTAAAAGTATATTTCCAAGAGTAAAAATTTCTTTGATAAATTCTCCTTTTTTTTAGACAGAATACAATATATATATATAGAAAATTACATTAGCAAAAGAAAAAAAAAAGCATAAAAATTTAAATTCAACAATCCACAAACACACAAACGAATCCAATAAGCCTTATGTGACAGGAAAAATTAACGATCCCGCAACAAACTTTCTTCGTTTTCCGTTCGTTTCGACGTGTCGACGTGTCGAAAGTTCGAAAAAGCGGAAGAACAACAAGAAAAAGAAGAAGAAGAAACTGGCAGAGGGCCATTTCACCCGTGGAAATCGAGACGGTGCGCACGCCACAGTTTTTCGGCTGTGAACGCGAGCGTAAACATGAGGTGAACACACACGGGTCCAAGTATCCTAGAAGAAGGAATTCCTCGTTGTAAGACAGGTCAACCGTGGGAAGGAATTGACGAAATATTGCGTGCACCGTTGCATCCATCCCGCGGAATCCTCTTTGACCAGGGAGTGGAAATATTGGAGGCCATATTGGAGAACGGATGGAGAGGGCCACTTTTGGGGTGAGCTTGACTTTGAAAGCTGATACGCAGAACGAATCGAAGAGAGGCTGATGTAATGCAATGCTGTTCTCGATTTTTTGAAGTTTGCGCATCTGTAATATCATTGACGAGAATGATCTCAAGTGGTTTTCCAAGAGGAAAACCTTTTAAATGTTAGTTTCGAATTCCACGATATACGAATTAATCTTAATATCAAGTGAGATTAATAATAATAGAAATTTTTCTTTAAAATAATGGCGATTGTATAATTTACGAAATGATTTCACTGCGAAAAATTATAAATTATGAAACTGGCAAATGTATCGAAGCGTTTAAAGCGAATTTTCTTATATCGTTATTTCGCTGGATGGCGTTGGAAATTGAAGTGAACATGGTTCCGTAGAAAATGAAGTTTTATATCTCGATAAAGCACGATGGCTTTTAAAATATGAACAAATCTTGTCTAATAGAGATGTATATATACGGAGCAAAGTAAGAGTAATGTTAACAGCAAACGCATAATAGATGGCATTAAGTTTGTTTAGACTCGGTTGGTAATGGCCAGAAGAAGCTTGATTTCAATTTCTTTTTTATTCTTCCTCTACGTTCTGCCAGCTGTTCAATAATTGAATTATTATCTCCGTATTTATTTTATTAAATGTCGAAACGCGTATGACAGTACATGGCTAAATGATAGAAAAAAAGAAAAAAAAAGAAAAATGAAGAGGAAAAAAAGTGCAAAAATCGAGGCGAACTCGAAAATATAAAATGAAAAAATAAAACGATAAAATAAAGATCTAGCTTGAAAAACTATGGTTCCGTGCATTTTACCATGAATTAAAAATAAAAAAACGAGGAAGAGAGAATTTGTAGGGAACAATTTTTTGGAATGGAATGGAGTTATTACTCGACCATTAAAAAACGATTTTGGAATGGCTCGACGATCTCTGTTAAAATATATTCATTCCGTTGATCGATTTTGCTGAATATAAATCATCTGTTGGTTTTATTTATTTTAAGAATTTTCCGTGGAATTTATTCCTCTCACACAAGATTCATTTTGAGTAATCGGTAATTATAATTAGTTTATTAAAAATCCGCAAGTGGCGTTGCGATCCTATCCAACATGGCGTCTGCAAAATTACTATATTATAACGTATGAAACGTTACTATTATTAATTAGATTTAGTAGAAAAGAAAAAACGTATAAAATGTTTCCAATAAAAGATGAAAAATAAATTTATCATTCTTTGATGAGCATCGACTCAACGACGTAAAATCATAATGACTTGGCTTCGAACGAAACCTGCGATGTCTATCTCGTCTATCGAGAGAAAATATTGTCAATTGCACACTCACGAGATAAAATTGGAAGTCGATCGACGAGAGGAACGATAATCTCTCGTCGCGTATTATACAGACGGAAATGGATCGAGCTTCCTGCCACCGGTCGCGCTGGTAATTGTCGCCGTGTTTCGTAATTAATTTACTCGTGCGCCTGGTCTGGTAACCGAACGATACCGGCCGAAATTTTATCGTTTCGAAAATATTTCACGGCGCGGTGTCGACCGTTCTTCCGGAACGTTGGGCCGCGGACTCGTTAATAGCTTCCACTATGCCATAGCCACTATAGTCGTTGCTATTCTTCCCTCCACGAATCGCATCGATTCGCACGTCTGGTCTAATTTAATCTTGGTCGTATGACATGTGTTTTAACACGTGATGCTCCACTATTTTTATTGTTTCGGGTAGAATTGAGAAAATAATGTTTTTTTCTATCTCACTGTTTCGAACGAAGCGAAACTGTATTTTATATAAAAATACCGAATTAATATTATATATATAGTTAACTCAACTCGTCCAATATTTTTTAGAGAAACTACGTACATTAAATTTTAACAGAAATTTGAAAACAATAATTCGTCAACCTTTACGATCTGTCTTTACCTTCCTGTATCATTCGTACAATTATCGGAATACGATAAAGACGTAATAATAGTAATAATGGACAGGAATAATATCGGTTCATAAACGTGACATAATTTCGTTCTCCATCGAGGCCTATATATATATACCTAATTCCCAATACCAAAATTCCTACCCCGAAGAGTACTTCCGATTCATCCCCCGGCCATCACTTTCTCGATCAATGGCTCCACCGCAGCACGAATAAAATCTCCATCCCTCGACCATATTCATCGAACGAAGTGGCGAACAGCGGTATTGACCAACTATCTAACCGAACTATAGCAAATTGGATCATCGTATCGACGTCTTCATAGCTCATCCAAAAGTTTCTGGTTACAAATTAATCTGGAATAATTGTGCGGCCAAAGAAATTGTGAGTATCAAAGAGCGATTCCAGTGGCTGTTCTTTGGAATTATTGCGTCCAAATAATCGAAGATGGAATCTTATTGGATTTTTCTCGATTTATGAACGATTATAATATGGAATTATCGTGGAAATAAAAATAAGCGAATGCGTTGCATTCGGAAATTTGGAATAAAGGAGAGGGCGCTATCATTGATGAGCGTCATTGAAGAAGTTTTATCACGGGCAAAGATAACACCGGGAATAGATTCTTCGTTAATTAGAATATCGATCCGATGGGGATGATAAAACTTTAGGATTCGATTTTGAAACTTATCGAAATGAAAGTATCGTTCAAAAGATAATATATGAAACAGGAGGATGAAAATTTACTTTGAAAATTGGAATGGATCTAAAATAAAAACGCGACAAGCATGTTTTCTCAAGCACGTCGACATTCTCTGCAAAGATGACGAATTCGATATTTCGATGGAAAAATAGGTTCATCTTTGTTCCTCGAGAGATCCTTTGTTGCTTGTCCTAAAATTCTTCTTTCACTGCATTTCTTCCCTCCCCCTTTTCTCGAATAATTTCTTACCCCGCCGTGAACCGGAGAAATATTCTCGAAGAATTCAATGCTCTCGGGGGCGAAAGCAGTCGGTGAATTTTTATCAGGGAATGTAAATCGGTGAGGAATTCACGGAATTCGGCTGTGTCTCGTCGTTCGAAACAAGTCTTTCCTTCTCTCCATATTTTTTCGATTAAATTTCACCCAATTAAGAATTCGTAATTACACGAGAAATGATATTTTCTTCGATAAAAATTTATTTTCTAATCGTTTAATTTACATCCGATATTACGATTTATAGTGATCGATATCTACTACTAGATTCAACGAGTAAATTTCTATTCGTTTCATTTTTCTAATCTCGAAAATAAATTTTCCAAGAATTTTAGAGAGAGATGTTCATCGAACGAAATTGTTAATGGCACGAATTGTCCATCCAAAGGGGGAGATGAATCGAGGGAAGGAAGGAAATGTTTCACGCGACGCCCTCGTTATTTCACATCGCCACATCGCGTGAAATCGGTTACATAGTCGTAAATTTCAGACGAATCGGTCTTGCCCGGAGATTAATCACGTTGGGAACACGTTGTCTGTTTATTCTTCACGACAAAAGCTTCCTACTATTTCTTCTTTTTTTTTCTTCTTCTTCTTCTTCACGCCGTAAGCACGCCAGAGGGCCCGTGACGCGGATAATAATTTCGTTGCAGCTCACAGCGTTCATAAATTAAAGGAACGTCGGGCGAACCGTGTTCGCCCGAAGGGAATGTTTCCCTCTTCGTCTAGGGCGCGTTTATTATTCTCTCCCTCCAAAAAGATTTCTCTCCGCTTTTTGGAGCCCCGCCATTGCGGAAGAGAAAGAGAAACGAATGTGAAACGGGGTTGCTTCGTAACTTTTTCCTTTTTTTGGAGATAAATTTTTGATGATCGCGATGCAACGTTTCTTTAAAAAACCGTGAAATTTCTGTAATTTCTTTATCTGTGCGGGTTGCAATTTTGGAATTGTAATGTTTTGATAAAATGGATTTAATCAAGCGGCCTTGATTTGGAAGAAGTGGAAGAAAAGGAGTTTTAAGATTTAAAATTGCTTGATTTCGTTAATGCTAATTAATATTCAGATTATAATATTTTGGCGAGGATTTAAAAGATGGTAAAAGTTTGAGAGAGAAATTAGAAGAAAATACTTTTATAGATGATTATTTGTAGATGAAATCACATCTTTTATGGGTAAAATGAAACATTGATATTGTACGTTATTTTATAACCATTTTTTTGATAGTTGAAATAGCTGAGGAATAATTATTATATATATAATAAATAGAAGAGAATCCCTTTGTATTTTCTTTTTTTTTTTTATTTGCTTTACATTTTCAAATATTATGCATGGAAAATATTATGCAGCAAATTTTTTTATATACTTTTTTTATGACACAAAGGATAATCAACACTTCTTCTGGATTCATCTTTCTGGAAAAAGTTTTGAAAAAGCAAGAAAAAAGTTTCATTCTCAATTTGCTGAATTTTCCAGCGAACTGACTCGATAGTTTGTTGAAGCAATTAGTCTGATTTAAAATTCTCCCGTGAAGTAAGACAGCAAGAATTTCACGTTCGGGAGGCTTGTGGGTATTCCGTGAAACTAATCCTGTTGATAAGGCTGCAGATGGTCAGAGGGTACAACAGGTAGTTCTACGAATTAATAAACCGATTAGAGAGTGTGGCGTACGATCGTTCTTGATTCGCAAGAAGAGAAATTAATTAAAGAGAATAGGGAACTTTTCACGAATATTTAAATGGAAAAATAAGAAGGAATAAAATAAAATTAAACTTTGTATTAAAACGTATTCTGAATTTGGAATAATATCAAACGATGGATATAAAGTGTAAGAAGAAAGAATCAAGAGTATTTCATTTCTTTTTGGAACAAAAGTTCAATTTTCCCTATTAATCGCGAATTTTTAAACATTATTAGTCCAACAATTGTCAGTCGATTATCATTTAAAAATAATAATTAATTCGCTTTCGATTTCGTAATAACAACCGACGATGAACCAAGGAAAGAGAAAGTAAAAGCGATCGCGTAATTAAAACCGACGCGACGAATGAGATGACGTTGAATCTAGTATTACGAAGCTAATGAAAATAAGAGATTTATGGATTAATTAAACACGAAACCGAATGAAACGGGTTTCCTTCGTAGAAACACAATTTGATTCCAGTCTTCTCCAAAGCTGTACAGCAATCTCTTGTCTTCTCACAGAGAAGACGAATACGAATGATTCCTCGCGTAATTTGTAAAATTCGAACCTCTTTGTCTTCGCAAAACACCAACCTGGATTCAGTTTCCGCAAGTAGCGCGATAAATTCTCGCGTGGGAGGAAGAAAATATTTGGAAAAAGAGAAACTTTTCGTAGATTCCCCTTCCCGATGCTCTACATCAACGATACTTTATGCGCGGTAAAGTTTTCGTGTGGTTCCTGAAAGTTTTTGATGATATAAGTTCGTGATATTTTATGATCCATTGCCCGATGGACTTTGTCGATGATGTAAAATCATTCGAGATGATATATTATATCTTTATTATATCCGCGTTAAAAATTATCGACGTGCAATAATTAATTATTTCCCTAAAATTCGGATCTAAATTTGTTCGCAGTTGTAACTAAAAAACGATTTTGAGAAATGCCAGGAGATGCGTTGAAGAAATTTGATTGAATATACGATTGGAAACTTTATATAGAACAAACGAGAGCGAAGAAATCGAGAGAATTCCTTGGCGAAAGATATGTAGACCCCTGATCATTCGCGGGGTTCACGGCCACGGACTCGAACCATATTGTCCCGTTCCATAGCACATTACGCAAGATTATACAAAATTACGGAGTCGAACTAGCCAGAAAACAAACTTTCCATCACGAGTTCAAAATAAAATACTCAACTTGCTCTTTTGAGAATTACAAACTCAACAAGATACAAATAATTTTTGCAGCGAAAAACTCGTTTTTCTCTGCCTGTTACTAAACCAAGTTATCGACCGCGTCGCACAAAATTTTCCAATCATTTTCCTCCTCTCATCCTGTGCAGGTTGCACCGACGAATATTTTTATCTGTCAAATCGGCGACCATCGAAACGTCGAGTCGTTAATGCTTGGGGGACAATGGCGTCGAATCAATCAAATACGATCCGATTCGCGTAGAACGTCGCGACTGCCGACACGGCAAAAACCGAGCAGTCTCGATTCTCGACGAAACGTACAAACTGATCGCTGCATCAGACACGAGTTTTCGTCGTTCCTCGTTTCTGGTTCGCCAATTTCCGCTTCTGGACCAGGACAAATGAGTTTGTTTACACGGTGGGTAAGTTTGACGGGACATTGATTAGGAGGAACGAGAAAGGCGAGAGTTAACTTTGCTCCACGTCCACGTGGACAAGTATTTATGGCCCTGGCCGAAGCTTTCTCTGACCATCGAGGCCAATGAAATTCCGATTTGGTCGCGGATGAACGAGGCTTTCGCAATTTCGTTGGAGAAACTTCGGATGACCGTATTAAGAACTGATCAACTTTGTTGTTCGTTGTTTTAATTAAAAAGACAATTTAGCTTTGGAGGGGGGAATGGAACTTGGAATTGGTAAATGAAACGCTCGAGCGTGTTTATAGGTTATGTTAAAAACTCATGATCATTCCGTTCACGATTTTATCCGCTCTCGCGGTTCGTCAAGCTCTCGTAGAAGATATTATTCGAAGAATCAAGCTCGACAGTCAATCGAGACAATAGCCTCGAGCCAACGAAAAAGGATTGATCGAAGCCAAATTTGTTTTTACGCAAACTCGACACTTGTTGAATTGCAAGAAAATGAATTTTACTTGTGATTTCCTCTAATTTCGTGCTCTCGAAGGAATAATTAATTCACCTGACTTCGGTTAAGTTACGTTAGTCTGTTTGAGATGGGGGGAGAGGATAGGCTGCAGAGCAACCACTCGAATATCCTCGCCATTTGGATTCTTGAGGAATGTGTAAGCGGCGTGTAAACGGCGAAACGACCGCCCCAAGTGAAAAGTTGCCCCAACTGAAACGACACCATTTATGCAGTACAACAAACCCTGGATGAGTTAGTGGAAGCTATAATCGGCTTTTGTGTGTTGATAAAGTAGTTTCAACGTGCATGAAACGACGCGAATGAATCCCCCTCCCGAAAATTACAACGATCCCTTGAATGTTTAATGATGTACACGACGCGGCCTAGAAATTATGAAATTGCTTTGTAATTAATGTCTGACGTGGGACAATACCATCTCCGTAATTTTAATTAAAAGACGAGGGAATTCGGTTAATAATAATCTCGTAAATCAAGAAAAAGAAGATATCTTATTTGTGCACCATACCTTATTTGCCCAAAAATCGTATCTTTGGATTGATTCCTAATTCCTTACATTGGCGCGATTTTTGAAAAGTTCATCGTGAAATCAAACTCAACGTGAAGAATAAGTATAATGCTTTCTCTTTCTAAACATTTTCCAAACAAAGAATGCGAGTCGAGAAAATGTTATTAAATTATCGACGATATGACAATTCGATAATTAATAAACATCGTTACTCGTGTAATTTTCCCTTTCAGTTTGAAATAAGAAACGAGAGAGTTTAATGGCCACAGATGTGTGGTATTACGCGACACGTATTTCCATGATATAAATTTCGTATAGTATATTCGTGCATAAATCGTCGTTTATAATTATCGAATATTCGAGGGAAATATATTTCCCTTCCACCGAAATACCGTCCATAAACGGCTGGAACGAGTCGCAGCCGCAAGTGCCTTAATATCCGCAACGCTAACCCCGGTTTTCCGGTTTTCGATCGTGTTTCCCGATACCCCACGAAACGAGCACACGCGTGTGTACAAATATCGAGGAACACGCGTTCCAAATCGAAATATTAAGAGATCTTCAATTGATTGTACATAAAATTGGAGCAAAAAAATGATAACCAACAGGATTAATTGATTAATTGATTAAGGGAAGAGTTTTACCTATCTTTTTCTCGTGCCAAATTTTATCAACACATTATTACTTATTATGATCGATACCAATATTTATTTTCGCATTTCGAGAAAATCAAAATTAAGAAACATCTTAATTAAGAAAGATCTCTTATTATTCAAACCAGTTAAATAGTTGCTTCGATGATTTATTCATCGATTCGACAAGTGAAAATTCCAAAAAAAAAAAAAAAAAAAAAAAAAAAAA
>NW_006263457.1:317531-324935 GCF_000469605.1 Apis dorsata
GCCCTGTAAATCATTGCAAGGGCATTGATATGTGGTTCTCTCGTAGTTGAGAGAGGGGGCAAGGCCGAGGATGGGGTGGAAAGTCACGAAACAGCAGTAACGCGTATTCGTGGCTGGGTCGAATATATCCGGCGAAACGTGGCGGAGGCGGAATTATCGTGAAATATACAGGGAGCTGGAACAGCCGTGTACGATGCGATATTCTTCACGCCGGTCATAAATCATTCGCGTCGAAAACGCGAATGGTTGGGAAAGGGGAGGGGGGAGAGGAGGCACCACCGTCTGGTAATACAGTTATACGAAATCGCGTCGTAATATCGTCGTTGCCGATGCGAACGTTACGAAACGTTAACGATTTCGGAGCGGATGAATCGATCGAGTCGGAAATGCGATTTTTGTTTCGATCGTTTTACGAAAATTGAACGAGAACGTGAAAGATGGACAGGCATCGATAATGATTACAAGCAACGTGTTCTGTGTCACTGGCACGCGACGATCGTGCGCGAGGATCGATTTGTAAATATATTAAAGGGACTCTCGAAAACCGATGGACAGGTTGTTACCATTTTCATGGAGTTTTCGATGGAAAATCGCGTAATTATCTTGGAACAATGGGGACCGTTTGCCGATATTGTTGTTGGTTATTTATTGGATCACCGTTGTCTAATTTGTTTTAATGTAATGGATGGTAGAGTTATTGACATATTTACGCGGCTCGTGGAAGGATTTTATTATCTTTTTTTTTAAAAACGAAAACGTTTTCTGAATTATTTCTAACAAAATTTTTAACGTGTAAAATTAATTGCGTAGAATTGAAAAAAAGGGAGATGCGATTTTCATCGTAAATGGATTCGATATTCGCCTCCATCTTCGTTATTCCCAATTTCTGAGCAAAAGAGCGATCTGTCTCTTTTTGTCGGATCCGATCTCTCGCAATACGGTGAGATGGAAAAACGCTTGATCTTTGGTCGAAATTGGGTAGAAGATAGAGACGGGAATAAGAAAGGGAATACGCGTCGCGAGAAAAGTTTAACGAGCCAATTTGGCGCCAAGTGGTTGGCGAGCGAAAGAAAATGATCAAAGAGTGGAAGGGGAAAAAAAGTTGCTGACGACTGTGTGAAAATTCGATTATCGTCGAAAGAAAAAAAACTCGTCTTTTTTCCCGTGTAAATGTTTTTTTTCTTTTTTTTTTTTTTTTTTGTCAAAGGTGCTTCAACGAACGAGTTTCATGCATTTAAAACGCCCTCGAATTAGCGGCCTCCACGCAGTGAATGTCAAAGAAAAGAGGGAAGAAAAGAACGATGGCGGAAAATAAATTCTCAAAAAGAGATTTTCCAAATATTTTTATCCTGAAGTAAGTTACGAAACTTTTTCTTTAAATAGATCTTACACGTTAAATTTCTTATTGTTTCTTTCTACTTTTACTTTTTTCCCCCTTGCTTCTAATTTAAAAAATCCTGTATATTTTTCCTTATCGCAAAAATTATGTAAACAACAATTTCGTTTCATAATTTCGTCAACGTCACTATTATATATCGTTCACACCTACGTAATTTTCGGTTACCTCGAAATTTTTTTTTCTCATCGAGAAATAGAATCGACACGAAATAGAAAAAAAAAAAAAAAAAGAAAAAAGAATCAAGCGAATCCATGGAACAAATTCGTCGTCAACAAGCCTTGTACGTACGCATGCGTACGTAAAACGCCTGACCACCATCAATTCGCATTACGGATTTCGGTTTTGTCGCTTAGACAGGGCTGAACAACCCGAAACGAGGAGGATTAATCCAGTTAGCCCGGCAACACCATCGTCGACTGTGACCGATGAATGAAATTCGGGGTGGCCGACCTTATTTCGCGTCAACCCCTTCCCCACCACGGCGCCTGCATTCCCTTTTCGCAGCCCCCTCCCTTTCAACCTCTTTTTCCCTCCTCTTTCCTTCACTCCTCCCTCCCACCGCCGTCCGGGCGAGTCCGTCTGCCGCACTACTCTGACGTAATCACACCCCCTTCTGACGTCACGACCCACGTTGCATCAACCCTTCCACGAGGACAACGTCCTCCTTCCGTTCTTCTCTCTCGTCGTCGTTTCTCTTTTCCGCTCGTCTTCTCTCTTAATTATTCTCGAATCAATCGAACTCGAAACGATTATCGATCGATCGAGAGGATCGTGAATTCGTAGAATCCGTTCCGATTTTATGGATCTTATGGATGAATATCGTTTTTGGAAAAAGGAGGATTGGATTTAAATTCGGTACAAGTAAATTTATACATTGATTTTGATGGAATTTATTCAATTTATTTGAGGAGTATAAAATTATTTGAAGCATTGAAAACATTGGAGAAGTTAAAAGTTTTTAGTAGAATAAAGTTACTTTAAGTAATTACTTATTATTGGAATGCTTGAATAACATTTATTCGTAGAGCTGTTATATAAGCCGAGCCTCGTATAACCTCGACCATTACAGTTATTATTATTACGTTTTGCGAAAAACGATAAATTATCGGAGCAACTTTATTCGTAGTTATTAAATTTTGTCTACGAATCCGTCTTTCCATTTGTCTGATCGCGTTCATTTCACTTGGTATGTCCAATAACATGTCATTCCACTTGTCATCAATCTTACTTCGCTCGTCCGATCATCTTTTTATTCCACTTCCGTGGAAGAACTCGTATGACTAATAGTGTCCTGCTCTACTTCTTCTCTTCGACTCTTACCTCGCTCGACCAAATTTTTTTTCGAGTCTTAATTAAAGTTAAACTCGCGTCTTGAAGAAGCTGCGATTCGACGGAAAGGATTGAAAATGCTATCCGCCTCCGGCCGACGAATGAAAAGAAGCATCCGTTGATGTAATTAAACGATTCCTTCGGGCAAATACGTTTCGGCCAACCGTCGGCTCCAACTCATTACCCAACTTTCCCGCTTCTTTGTTCACATTTCGACCAATTCAATCCCCATCGAGAAGAAAGCGAGAAGATGTTGAGAACGATTTAATGGCCTCTCCCCGATGCTCCACCGTCAATCGAGGATAATATCGTTAAAAAAGTTGGACGAGGCCCCTTCTGAAAATTTTTCAACGGATCCTAATTTCAATGGGAACTTTTTTTTCTTTTTTTTGTATCGAACTTAAAGTACCAAGGACAAGCGATTCTTACAACTGAGACAAACTTTTTTACAGGGAGGAGGGGGAGGAGAATCGCGTCAAACTTCGAGAATATTCTTCTCCCTCGGCGACGATTACCTCGTTAAAATTATTAAACTTGTCGCGAATTGGATTAATCATTCGCACGGGTGAAAAATTTTATATATTTCGACGGAGAGAATTACTTTTGAGCAAATTTCAATTCGAAAAGTTACGAGCGGAGAGATTGTGTAAATAAAATAGGAAAAGAAAAAAAAAAGAAGAAGAAGAAGCGGAATAGGTTTGAAACAGCGTGCGATTTCCCGATTCCGCCATAAAAACGGCTCCCATTAAAATCCAGGGGATACGGATGGATAGGATTTTTACGAGGTCGTGTCACGTCGAAACGTAGGGGAGGCTGAAATGATGCATGCGGTCGTACGTGTACTGTATTTTCATGCAATTTCTCTTTACGAGGGCAACGATGCGCGGAACGATAGAAAAACGGCGTCCAGATTACAAGGTTTCCGGCATCCTTTATATATATATATAAGCACATCGTTTGTCGTTGTGTGTACGATAAACGTGGCGGTGTTTCGCTTTATTACGTTGAAACGCGTGATATGACGAATTCTTTTAAAATTTAATTCTTTTTTCTTCTTTCTTTTTTATCGATTATATTATCTGTGCAGTTGGATTAGATTTTTACGTTACGTTAATTCAACTTTCGTTTTCTGGGCTCGTGATGTCTGACTGCTTTCCCTTTCAATCTCTTGCTCCTTATTTGAACTGGCTGCACATTCACTCTCTCTCTCTCTTTCTTCCATTCAGCGCAGTCATTCCTAAACGACATTCAGCCACTTTCAACCGAATCCTTGAATGCCCGCGCACGCCATTCTCCGTCCATTCGTTCCAAGCATTTTTCCCCCCCTCCTACCATCGACACTTTGCACAATGAGCACGCCTTCGTTAACACGATTCGTATTCTATTTCATTAACGCATTAATACATGTATATATATATATATATATATATAATTATTAAATTGTTGTTTCATTATATTCTTTCCAATCAAAAAAAAAAAAAAAAAAAAAAGAAAAAAATCGAACGAAACTATATTCAAAATAAATGGACGAAGTCAACATGGAAAAATAGCATTTCACGAATAGAACGATAAAGACATCAAAGAGGAATAAATGAACGAATGAAAACGTTGATACGTAGGCATCAAAGAGGGACGAGTAAAATGCGTTACGGTGGCAAAAATCACGCCGCGTGTACAACAGGAATAAAAGTGTGGCGCGCAATGTAATAAAATAGGTGCAATTTTTTTTTTTTAAAATTCAAGGGAACTTTTAAACGATCGAGAAAAGGAAGCCTTTACTCGTCCATTCCTTTTACGTCTCATAAATTCCCGCCTGACCGAATCGTTATCGCGATCTGTGTTTCGCGCACAGTTACGAAGCGCGAACTGGCCAATAATTTTCCACACGATGGATCTAATTCGAAGCTTCGAAAGAGGTTGGGGATTTTCAAGAAGAGAAATCGAGTCGTGCAACCGGTTGGCGATATCGAATTCCCCGAATTTGGGTGTCGATTGGAGAAAGAGAGAGAGAGAGAGAGAGTAATTTGATGGTCGTTTGGCAGAGAATTCGACAGAGGAGTTTAGTGGTTCACGTGTCGAGTTTCTCTAATATATATATATAGGGTATATTAAGTTTCATGGAATTTGAAAATTCGGAGTGAGAGGGAACAAAGACTAGATTCTACGATTTCACGCTTCCAACCTCTGAAATCCATATTCTTGGCTGAATTTAAAAATCTCGTATCACGGGGAGTATCTCATTCTACTTGATGTCGAATGTCTATGACACGGGAGTAACAAATAGTGTAGAGAACGAAGATGTCGAGCCTAGTTTCTCTCGTCTGCCCCTCGAGACCCGTAACTTTAAACTTAAGCTGTTAAGTTCGGACGATTTTCCAGAACTTTCGTCAAAATGCTCGAGAGGATGCGATGCAAGTTTTCAAGGACTCGCGGGATCGGTGCATTTGGGCCAACGCGTACTTCGTACGCGTTGGGGAGAAACTCGTGGAAAATTCGCCGAGTGCGTCGAAGCGAAGTGCTTTCGAAGGCGGGAAATTTGAAACTCTCGATTTTAAACTCTCGTAACCGCGTTACGGATAGAGGAGGCGAGTTAAAGGCGCAAAGTAACCGTAACAACAGGGCCGCTGTTAATTGGCCCCGCTTCTTCGTTCTCGCGCGATGCCTTTCGCCTCTCGAAATTTGCATGTCCGCCGCGCGGAACCTATTTGAAATTTAAATCGAAAATAAACTGATGGTTTCCCCTGCGCGGGCAAATTTCGACTTTAATTAAATTATTCATAGGGGACGGTGGACAGGCTGGGGGGAGGGGGATAGGGTGTAATCCTTTATTCGGCTTAATTCCCCGGTGAATTCGTAATTATCCTTTGTTCCCGTCTCGTCAATGATTCCACCTTCCCATTCATACTTTTTCTTCGTCGATCAACACGATTATGGCAATAACAGAATTAAACGTTAAGAGGAAATTTTTAGGGGCGAAAGAGGTAAAAATTCGAAGAATATTTGGAATATTTGTTGTTGATGGGATGAAAATCATCAATTGCTATAAATAATAATTGTGAACGTGTTCAATGGATAAGACTATCGAGGATAGGAGAAAAGCTGATGAAACATCGGCCGCGCAAATTACCATGACATTTCATGAGAATCGTCCTTAACCTTCTTCTATAGAGCTAATCAAATCGATATTAATCGCCGTGGAAACCGATTCGTTCGATCGACTTGGAATAAGATTTTATTCCGAATCTTCGATTCTTTTTTATTGATTCGATCGAAATCAACATTTTCTTGACATTCCTCGATCTTTGATCAGTACTTGAGTAATACTGGATGAAATCGCATCGTTTTACCTTGTCGAAGATACAACGTTTTATATTTCGTATAGTTTATGTAATCTCGTAATTTTGATCGAAAAAAAAGGAAATATCAAATTACGATAACTTTTCGATCGACCAAAAAATACCAAAAAAAGAAAAAAGAAAATTTTAATTCGAATTTACAAAACAAAGCAAAAATCATTGGTCAAGACTCACATACATCGAGAAGAAAGATATTTTGTTTGTCCACGTGGCTTCGAATACCTTTTTCCCCTTCACCGAAACCAAACTTGACACAACTTCGCAAACAATCCGTTTCGAGCCGGACAAATCGAACCAATCTTAACTGAAACCCCCTCCCTCCCGTTCCAGGTGAGGAACTGTGGATTGGTGGTGTAGGACCTCGGCCCCAGGAGTGGCCCGGGGGTTACCCTGGGGACCTCGGGGAATCGTTGGCGCGAGGACGAGGCAGCTAAGAACGACGAAGGACACGGGAGGCGGAGGAGGAGGCCGCTATGAACGCCAGCGTCAACATCGAGAGGAACTCCTGGCGGCTGCCTCCCGACGAGACCGTCCAGGTCGCCGATCCCCGTTCAAAATCAGCCCAGGTAAAAGAGGTAAATCGCTCCAGCGGTCCATCCTTCGTTCCCCCATCCTCGTAACGTTCGTACGAGTCGGTCGAGCTCGTGTACCAGATTCGTCGAGATAATTCGTCAGGTTTTCAAAGCATGGAAAAACCTTGTTACGCGCTGTCGACAAGTCGCTGTCGACCAGTCGTTGTCGACTAGTCGCTGACGAGTAGTCACTGATGAGTAGTTGTTGTCGACTAGTCGCTGTCGACTAGTCGCTGTCGACTAGTCGCTGTCGACTAGTCGTTGACGACTAGTCACTGATGAGTAGTTGCTGTCGCCTAGGCACTGCCGACTAGTCGCTGGCGACTAGTCGCTGACGAGTAGTCATTGTCGACTAGTCGCTGTCGACTAGTCGTTGACGACTAGTCACTGATGAGTAGTTGCTGTCGACTAGTCACTGACGAGTAATCGCTGTCGACTAGTCGCTGTCGACTAGTCGTTGACGACTAGTCACTGATGAGTAGTTGCTGTCGACTAGTCACTGTCGACTAGTCGCTGTCGACTAGTCACTGATGAGTAGTTGTTGTCGACTAGTCACTGACGAGTAATCGCTGTCGACTAGTCACTGACGAGTAATTGCTGTCGACTAGTCGCTGACGACTAATGGCTGTCGACTAATCGCTGACGAGTAGTCATTGTCGACTAGTCACTGACGAGTAGTCGCTGTCGACTAGTCACTGACGAGTAGTCATTGTCGACTAGTCGCTGACGACTAGTCACTGACGAGTAG
>NW_006263457.1:326063-332048 GCF_000469605.1 Apis dorsata
TCGTTTCATTTTTGTTGGAATAATAATCCAATGGATTATTTGTGCAACATGATGCAATTTATGCATATTTTTTTCCTTATAAATGTTTGTCTTTCTCACGATATTGTTAGAGGTTATAACACGATTATAGTGGTTGACTGGTAGCAATGAACACGGAGAATATTCCGGCCACGGGTAAATGTAATTAAAACGCATGCTGGTACGAGGATTTTGCATTTGAGGTGGAATGAGATTGATAGCTGTGAGCGTTAGAATACTTGTGACCGATCTAGCGTGCCACCAACAAAATACGGAGCGTGCCTGTTACAATTAAAGGTAACGCGTTAACATAATTTCAAGGTGACGCGACACAATTTTCCACGTGTGGAAAATTCATTGATCGCATTCAGCTCGTTGATACGAACATTTTTATGTTGATCCTTGGAATTCGAAAATTTATGTTTAAACAATAATAAATAATTAGTTCGAAGAAACTTTGTCGATGAAGAGCAACACTTTTCTTTAATCTCTCAAAGGGGGAGGGGAGGGGTACAAGTAAAACATTAAGCGCGTTAAAACCGGAAATTGCACGTGCATCTGTTTCATTAACTACCTTCTGTCCCGAAAGCTCACGATTTACGAGCACTTGAAATAAAATAAAGTAACACTTGCACCGTTTCCGCGCCAGGAGGGGAGGGATGAATTAACAAAACAATTAAACGTAAACGAGCGTGAACGAACGACTCCGTTAAGTCGTCGTTCTTCACAATCACTTTTGCCAGCGGATTTTCATCGAGGGTGTTAAATTTTTTCCACAACGTAGAATCACTACGTTGGAAATTAGCCTATAAAACGACAAAAGACCACGTTAACCACCTTTTCCTTCCTTTCGTAACTTTTACGTAAAAATCCTCATAAATCATCGCAATCCTTTTAATTCTCGAGTTCGCTACCATCGAAATCGTGCGATATCTCGTCGACATTCGTCGATAAGGATCGAATCACGAATCACCACGTGCACCCGCGAAAGAAATATCGCGCATATCTGTCCGATATACATCGAATGCGACTCGACAAGAATGGCGTATCGGTTGAAAAGGAATATCGAAGCACGTGGATGGATGGCACGCGACGCTTCGACAGCGAAATTTATTAATATTATAACATGGCTCCGTTCGAACGAAATGTATCGATAATTTATCTGTCAAGAGTACTACGAATAAATAACAGGACGTTTCATCGATGGGAACGAACGTGTTAAACTCCACTCCTCGAAACAGAAAAAAATTTAAAAGCCTTTAACGACGTCCCACTCGAGCCACTTACCATCGATTAATCAGAATTGCAAATGCGCGTTCGATCTTGGCGAACAACTCGATAAAAAGTAGTGAAGGATTTCTGAAAGGTGCGCCAGAGAAGGACGCGCTAATTACGAATCGGTGATGAGAGGGAAGAGATAGATAGAGAGAGAGAGAGAGGATTCATTATGCGGAGCCGCTGGCTTCAGCTCCCTTTGTTTTCTCAGCTCTCGTCACCGGCCACGCGAGAATTCACTCGTCGACTTCACCGCTTTGGATACAGCTTTGACCACGTTGCCGACCGAGGACACCTTCGACGAGTCCTCGAGGAAGTTAATTATGCAAGGAGGAAGACCGTTATCCATCTCCAAGAGGCGGTTGAAAGGAACGACTGCGAGTTGCAGATAACCGATTTCCCTCGCTACGATTCAACCGAGCCTCCTCTCCAGTTTTCGTCGACCGACTTCTTTGGGCGAAAGATTGAAATTTCGAAAGGAAAGGGGAGAGGCTATTCTAAGATCGAGAAACAATTATTGCGGAAGACGAAAGATAACGAACGTTTGGAGAAATTTGAGATGATTAATATAAAATAATAGAAGGAAATAGAAGAATTATTTTAAATTCGAAAAATCAACATCTTCTCCCGTTAAAAGAAATCGGAAATCGAGCGAAGATCGGAGGAGCGAACGCGCCAATCTTTTCCCACTTGCAACGGCTGATTCGCGCGAGCCTGTACTACTTAACTGATCAACCAACCTCAACAGTGTACCGTACACTCGTGCCGCGGCTAAGTGGCAATCGGCGTTTATTAACGGCGATCATCAGCTCGATTACAACGGATCGATTTAAAAAACGCTGATGGCTCGATAATACGCTCGTAATACGACTCATCGAGTGCCTTCCAATCGACTCGATCCGTCGATTAACTCGAATTCCGATTAAAGCCAAAAGTGTCGGTTATTCTAATTCTGAATATCGAACGATAACAAATCTTGCGAAATAAATCTGCGAATGAATCGAGAATCGAGTTTTCGAAGGAAAAAATTCGTATAGTTGGAAATTGTCGTGTAGTTGGAAATGTTGTGCAATTTTTCTCTCTTTCGTCGGACGACACGTCGGTATTTATACACCTTAGATAGTCTCGTAGATACATCACGTAGCACGGTTATGATTCTCTGAAGAGGCGAGGCGCGGCGAGAGAAGCGGCGCTGGAATCCCGCTGGATCGATAAAACTAGAAGCCTTCAGCGGGAAAATCTAAATTTATACCGACTGTCGGAATACAACTGCGTGTTTGGATAACATTTACATGCCGTGCGACAATGTCGCGGCCAACGGGAGATCGGCCGCCGCAAATTTTCAGACGAATGCAGATTTATTCATGAATATTCGCATGCGTTGCCCTGCCGTCCCCTGGTGTCCCATAACAGGGAACAGGAATCGAATAATTTTCATTTACTTTCGAAATTGTTTATGCAATGATCGCAGATCGTATACGCTCACACATTTTTTGGAAAGAGAAATAGTATGGAATGTAGCAAGAAAAGGTATATCCTTATTATTATTATTACTTACATTTGATTTTTTATTCTTTAATCTCACAACTCTTATGTTCAGTAGTATAGTAAAAAGTGAAGAAAAAGTGGTGCAATTAACTTCATTTTTTGTAATATTTTATTACAGTGAATATTTCGAAATAAAGTTATCATTTTCACTCTTTTTATATAATACGTTTAATCAATATGCAAATTTATCGACGAGTAATAAGATAAATACGTAAAGAACGAGCTCTTTGCTGATAATAATTTTCGAAACGAATCTATTCAACTTAACCAGAATCGTAGATTAAATTTAAAATGATGTGGACAAAAATAAATCAACGATCCTCCACGCACATCCGATAAACCTTCGAAATTTCAACAATTTTCTCCAACAATCTCCAACAACTCGAGAACGCGACCATCTTTTTCCAAGGATACGAGGAAGAAAACCGGCTTCCGATCGAAGAAATATCGAAGCACGTCGACACAACACACTCGAAGGAGACAGGAATTTTACCCATGCGTGGAAGAGGCGACAGAAAAATCCTTTCGAATCCGTTCGAATTTAGGGAAAGACCTCTAATTGGGAAGTGTGACAGGTCTGACTGGAGACTTTTCGTGCCCTTTTCGCGGTTCTGATGACGATTCCCCGCCCCGAAAACGACGCGTTTAACGACCGACACCGCCGTTATCGTGACGACCCATTAACGAGGGCGATGCAATTTTCGCGAAACGGCGGACCCTTACCCGCCACAGGTCTCGATTTTCCACGCCGATCGATGCGCACGACTTCCTCCCAAGCTCTATTATTTTCAACCTCGACTATAATCCGCTTTTTTGGATAACGAGATTTCTCACTTTCCAGAATTGTGAGAAAAAAAATTTCTGAGTGAAAGTGTCCCATTAATTTATTCTTAACAAGTTTACAGTTTATTTCTTGACAGTAGACAATATCAAAATACTGCCGTTTTGAAGCAAATAAGATTTAGAATTGAAACTTGCTACTTTCCTTTCAACATTACCAGCACTCATGTATACTATTTACTCGTGCAAAAAGATCTTTATATCGTATATACCGTAACAGTGCTTTTAAAATTTCGTATTCGTATTACAGAGGAAATATTTATACGCAGGAAAATATTTTTTCCAGCTGCATACGAATAACGATTGCATTAGAAATATTTCTAAAAAGTCAATCTTCGACCTTAGAAGAGAAACGCTTCTCGTCGCACGAACTCCGCCAATTTTCACACTGTTCAGAGTTCAGATTACAAGGTGACGAGAACTAGCTGTTTCACGGTTGCTGTCCACGAAAACTGAGAATTTCCCCACTCCGATGGGACGAGAGGGCGTTGAAGCGGCCAAGGCTTCTATGGAATAACTTAATGGGTGGGACTAAAAGCGAGAATATAGGAAACTTGTTGTTTCTGTGTACGCGCGAGTACGTGCTCCAAATCTCTTCGAATCCGGAGTGGATACACGAGGGAAGCTAAAGCAAAAAAGAAAGTGAAAAAGGGACTCTCGATCGTTTTATCGTCCGTGTCAACCATAGAGCCCACGTCTGATAAGTTCTCCTCGTTGTTTTTCCGCTTTGAAGCTGTTGATGGTACAATTGAAAGAGATAATCGGTGGATGGAAGCTCGTGGAAGATTGTTGGACAAGTGTCGATGAAAGGGAAACGGCGAGAGAAGAGGCGAGGGTTTCTTCCGTGATGGGTGTTCGTTTGCCATTATGGATGGAGGGAACAGTGGTGCCCTCTGTTTGGTCGATATCGCCACTCCGCGCGCGTTTTTCATCCTCTCTTTCCAGATAAACAAAATTTCTTGAACTTTGGATTTACTCTCTGATTGGAAGATCTCTTGACAAAAAAAAAAAAGAAAAAATCAAGAAAGTATTTCGAGCAAAATTAATCGAAATCTTTCAATCGAATTCTCTTTCTCGATACTCTACGTATAATAATGTTAATAAAAAGAAACGTCTAAACTCTCCAATTTATAAAATTTTATAACTCGCGATATTCAAATTCGAAGAATTATGACAAAAAAAATTGTGTAATCCCGATATCTGGTTGACATAAGAAGAGTTCAATTTGGGCCACGAATGGGGAATAGATGAATTTAAAGAAGGTTTATTGAATTTATCCAGTATCTACTGGACGAAGCTGGATGAAGATTCGACGAACTTATTCTTCTCTCGCGAGCTCCAAAAGATGGGGGCAGCGTGATATTTAAATAGGCGTGTAATATTTTCTTTTTCCCCCTTTTTTTCGCCACGGTGTTGTAAGGTAACGGGACAGGGGCGGCGGATGAGGCGAACTCGTTCGATTATCGACCCCTTTTCACCGAGTGCTCTCCTGACCCCTGAAGGGTCAGCCGCGCGAGGGGAGAATCGGCATATGTTACCCCTTTGAGCATTCTGGCTCGGGCAAAAAGAGACGGGCGACCGGAGAAGGGTCTCTCGTCAAGCGGTGAAAAGGCACGCCAGTTAGACATTGTCTTTCGGGCTGAACGGTGCTGATCTTCGCTCACCTCTTCCCCACGATGAAAACTTGCGCGCGGCTCCAGGGAACGTTGGTGAGCTTGCACACCGTTTTCTTTTCCTTAATTTCTTTTCTTTTTGTCCTCCTTTCGTGATCGAAATTGATCGAACGCGATTTTGTTGCATTTTTTTTTAAACTTACAAGAGTTTTTGGAAGATGTGATGAAACGACATTTGAGAGTTTGAGATTTTTTTTTTAGATATATATGTATAGATCAATCGGGAAATATATCAATTTGATAATGATATTTGATATATATATATATTAATTCAATTTTTGGATACAAAGTTATTTTTACAAAACTATTTTTTTCCTTTTTTTTTAGGAGAATTTATTACGACACTCTATTATTAACACGACTGATTTTCACGCGAATCAATGAGGGAAAAGGTTCACGGGTTATTTGGCTGATATGAAACGGGGGTTCAAAAAAAAGTTGAAAAATACCGTCACGGTTATTTATAGTCGAAATTAACTTTGCGGAAAATTTCATCCAAGGATTTCTAACGCGCTAATTTACCTCGCTATATCCGCAACACTTCCATTAACCGTTACCGCTAATTCATCTGCGAAAGGTTCGCAAATTTGCTTAACCTATCGCAAAAAAAAAAGAAAAAAAAAAAAAAAAA
>NW_006263457.1:332278-333280 GCF_000469605.1 Apis dorsata
GTTATTGCACTTTTATCCGAACGTTCGACCGAAATCCCTGTGACGATTAAACGAAACCGTGACGTAATCCAAAATCGATATCCCTCCCGAAATCGATACTCCCCTCCCCTCCCATCATCATCGTCATCATCGTCATCCCAGCTTCGCTCTATCGATCGCTCTCTGTCCACGATCCCCGCCGATTCATCACCTCGAAGGGTGAAGGGAAAAAAAGGGAGAGAGAGAGAGAGAGAGAGAGAGAGAGAGGGAGGGAGGGAAAAAGAGAGTGCGAGAGTGCTGTCAACGATTTCCACTACGCGAGAGCTTATAGCCTGTGTATATAATTTATAACACGTTAAGAGAGGCGCATCGGTGAGGGACAAAGAGAACGCCGAGGTGTGGAAGGGCAATGAGCCAGAAAGTCTGGCAGAAAGATTCTTCTTCAGTCGAGGCTTGCCGCTCGATGACGAAGGATTAAGTTGCCTCGTTATCCGCCTTTACAATACGCGAATTCGTAGAGAGGAGCGATGCGTGGCTCGGTTCCTCGTAATCGTTTCTCCGTCGGTGAAACGTCCCGTTGATTCGCGTTCTATTTCTGGGATCCAGAAGTTCTGGAAACGAAGGAGCAGGAGGAGGAGGAGGAGGAGCAGCGATGGCCAACACGCCGCTCAATTTGTCGGAAGATAAGCAAGCTATTTCGATTCTATCTATCTATATAATATTTCGATTAAATCGCTTTTCGAACATTTCGTATACTCTGTGCGGTTTGCGGGGGATGAAAGCTTCGTTTGTTTGATATCTCGTTATTGTCTTGGGTGTGATTTTGTTTGCTCTTGTTTCTACGTGCTTCGTGTTGTAACCTATGTTCGCCATGTTTTTTCCAACGTTCTATAATCGTGCGTATATATATATATATGTATATGGTCGTATTTTTTTTCTTTCTTTTTAACTTCGATTTTTGATTATTCTATGTGGAAAGTTTGTCTATGAAATTTTTATTTATCTTTTTTTTTTTTTTTTTGG
>NW_006263457.1:333453-339602 GCF_000469605.1 Apis dorsata
ACTTGTGCATGCTCGTATTTTTGAAAACGTAAATGGATGGTTTAGAAATCGATCGAGTGTATAAGTCTTCGAGAAAGTAACTTATGTAGGTCACGAATCTTTTTCATTGTTTAAATTTTCACTCGGACGAATCGATAAGTCGATATTAAATTGTTGTTTAATTGACTCTTTTCTTAACCGAAAATTTGTACGATTACAATTTTCAGATACGTGGCTTATACTCATTACACTTCTAAACTAACTCTTTAAACGTGTTTCAAACATTTCGTATTTTTATTCTTCGAAAGAAAGAAAGATTGGTTTCATCTTCTCCTCGTATGGATCATCCGTTTCTTAACGAACGTTTGTCGAACGATTTTTCAATTATCATTTTGCGAGAGATCGTTCTGGTATTTTATTTCGATTAAATAGATCTTCAGTTTCGAAAGAGTTTCGTAGTTGAGCGAAATGAGAGGAAGAATTAATATTGTATTTTATGCGTACTGTGCGTTTATGTATCTTTTTTAAATTTATCATAAATGAACAAACAGTCCGTCCAATCATTATTGAATATTAATTTTTTATTACGGTTACAATATTATTCAAAAAATGAAAGTTCAATAATAATATATATATATATAATGATAAAATTGAAATAAACACGGTTACAGTGATCATTCATCAATGGATACACAACAGAGTTTACAGTTCCACGAAATTTCGAATGAAAACAAATATTTCGAGCTCGATTTCGTGGAAAATCGCAAACACACACACACACAATACACGTAATTCAGAAGATTCTTCGTTATTGCTCAACATTTTGGCTTGTACCAGCATTTTGGCAGCAACTACACGCTTGTCTCGTTAACGTCGCAGAACAGAAACCACGTCTACACGATATTACAGTTCGATGTTGGACAGATTAACGTCTTCCGACGGGCTGACTTCGAGCAAGGAATTATTAGTCCTCGAAGATAATCCGTTCACTTTGCATATTGATGGACAGTGATAGATTAACTTAACATTTTCACTATGTGCAAGCGATTTAAAATTAGACCAATCTCGAAACAGTGCTTCTAATAACACAGTGTATTAAAATTTTTACACTCGTGAAAATATTTGAACAATATTACAAAATATCAATATAACAATTAATTAATATAATATAAAGGGAATTTTATGATTAAATAATATGATACGATTGTACGAAATAATTTTTTTGAAAGATCACGAGAGGATGAAATCACACACACATTTGTTTAATGTAACAATGTACAATGACATAGGAAAAAATTATTCGAAAAATATATTGAAACTTCAGCAACTCGAACTCGTAATAATCTATCATAGTGTTCTATGCATAGATTCAAAACATTCGTCGAGATGAAATTTTTCGAGTTTACGCCAAGTCGCGACGAAAATTACGATTTATTCTTTCGACGAGAGAAGCTTTAATTGGGTTAACGATAACAAAAATATACATATCGTTGGAAATAAAGACGTCGATGAGCTCGGCGGGTACGAAGTACAAATTTAACCGCACAAATCTATAAACGCCGCCTCGCCGAGTTCACTTTTATCATCGAATCAGAAGCTACGGGGTCAGTATTTTCTCAAGTGTTCCACGATAATTCTCGAGTGGCGTGCAACGACAATCTTTCCATCCCTCGAGGATAACAAGCCAGGTTCAATTAGCTTGCAACAAACTTTCCTCTTCAAAAAAAGAAAAAGAAGAGAAACGAATCCCTCGCCATCTTTCGCGAAATTTCAATCAGTCTTCGAAAATCGATCGATCCGGGTGTGCATCTCCCTGCGAGAATTCGAAACGAGGGTATGCAAGTTTTCGATGAAAAATTTCTGCAGCGACGAAGGAAGAGGAGGAGGAGGAGGAGGAGAAGGAAACGTATAATTCTGAAAACTCGTGGAATCCTCGATAAAGCCGATATCCTCCAATAAAACGTATTTAAAGATTATCCATCGCGAAATTTTCCGTTTAACCGTGAATGAAATTCGACGAGAAGGAAAGAAAGATTGGTCTCGTCTTCTCCTCGCATGGATCATCCGTTTCTTAACGAACCGAACGATTTTTCAATTATCATCTTGCGAGAGATCTATTTTATTTCGATTAAATAGATCTTTCGAAAGAGTTTCGTAGTTGAGCGAAATGAGAGGGAGAATTAATATTGCGTTAAATTACAATGGATAGAAATTGGACAAATTGGAAATCTTTTAAGCTCAGAGTTATTTTCGATACGTTTTCGATCGCCTTCTCTGTTTTTCAGCTACGTCGTCCAATGGTAGGCGAAGAAATCGTTTCAAATCAATGTTGAAGAAAAAGTGAGAGAGATTTGACAGGTGTCAAGACTCCGAAGCATTTCAAAATAAACTCTGCGATTCCAAATTTAAAACTGTGATAAAACACTCGCGTTCACCGGTTTATTTCTACGCGATTTATACGTGTAAATAAACGACAATGTGTGGATAATTAATTGGAATATTGCATTGGATGTTTATGTTGCATTTATGGGAAATTTAATTCTTCGTATATTTATTTATAATAACGATCCTCTCTCGTGATCCTTAAATTAATATTTTTTCGCACGAAATTCCATCGAAATCGGATTTCTCCTTTATCCTTGCATGCATGTTGCAGAAATGAATACCGGTGAATGAATTTTTTTTTCATTAAGTGAAATCTATTTATATAATTCACCTATTCACGCTTGGATAGTAAAGATTCTTAAGGATATAAAATTCAAACAAAAATACACAGAGTATAAAACTTAAAATACCCAAGGTAAAACATTTAGAAGGTGAACTTCTATTTCGATCCACGCGTGAAAACACAAATTTGCATAAACTTGCACAATACACTTTCCTTATCTTCCTTATTTCATTTCCCAATCTTTATCCCATTTCCTCCGCCATTTCCACTTCCGCGAAATCTTCATTTTGTTTTAAATTCAACGGCCGTTAACATTCAAAACTATATAATACCGCATTATGCAAGAATTGCTCGATGCGATACCACCTCCTTCGAACTCGAATTGTTCGGAACCTTAAACCACCGACTCGAGGACCTTTTCTCCGTGCAATCACGCGATCACACCACCACGAACTATTGTGATCCATCGACAATGAGAAGGAAAACCTTATATAAACCTCGCGACAAAAGCGAAATCCATTGCATTTTCTTCTGCGAAATGCGCAAGCCGTTCGAGAGGCGTTCAGGCGTTTCTCGTTTATCTTTATCCAGATTTCTTTTCACTAAAAATAGAAAGAAAGAAAGAAAGAAAAAAGTAAATAACAGGCGGGTCGATAACGCGCAATTCGTGCAGGAGGGATCGCAATGATTGGACTGGTGGCCCCAAATCCAAGGGACCCGGATGTCCTCGTGATCTCTTGATCTCTTTATGTGACGTGAGGGTATAACAGCTCTGGATGTGTTGGGATTAAAGTAAGCTCGCATTGAAAATAGATTCGATCTAAGAAAGTAAGAAATTATATATTGAATAATTATAAAATTTTCAAAATGTCTATTTCTTTGCAAAAATTTTCTTGATCGCGCAACGTGAACAAGTAAAACGTAAATTAATTCACGCATATACAGGACATATACGTTACATGAATTCATAAAGTATTTATAGATGACGTACAAAAATGTCGATTATAATCGAAACTGTTCTTGCCTCGTACTTCGAACTTAAACCAACTTAATAAATAAGTTCTGATCGACTTTTGTTTTAGCCTCTATCGATCCTTCAAACATAGTTCCACGAATATATTACCACCTAATCGTGTTGCACCGATTAATTTCTCACCCAAGCCGCCATTTCTTCGAGAATATCGACGAGAGATCAAAAAAGTTAGTTCGAAAAGTTTTTTGGTACCGAAAATGGATCCCTTTCTCACTTCTTCCATCGTTCGTAAATACATTAGCGCGTGGGATTATTCGCAACGAGTGAACCACAAGTTACGTATCGCAAAACTGTGAAAGTTGGATGGACTCGTACGTTAGAGAGGCGGTTGTTTTGGTCGAATGGAAATTGGATTCCGGGCGGCGAGGTGTCGAAGGAGGGGATGAAAAATTTGGATTAGATAAGAAACGTACGCGGGGGTGGTTGTAGATGGAATGTAATATCGTTGGAAAGTAGATCGAAGTTCGGCGTGAAATGGTGCAGGGAACTGGGCTGCGGTGTGAGATTTGTTGCGAAATCGTGCAGACATCTCTTGAAATATATAAAGCTGCGTTTCAGATTGATGCACACACAACATTTAGATGATAATTAATTAAATCTCTATCGATTTACCGTTAGAAAATTAAAAAAATAAAGTGTATACATTAAAAACAAAGGAAAAGATGAAATTCGAATCATGAAAAAGGATGGAGCGAATAATCTAGTGGCAAAGAGGAAGACATATATTTCTCGTTCGAATGGAACACGAGCGAGTCATTATCGAAGAAGCCATGACGAGGATTGTAATTATCAGCAAAATTATTCGGAGGAATCTATCGTTTCCATTATCCCCATGCTCGATTAAATTCGAAGACAATGATCGACTCAGCATAACGGTAGCGTGGCTGCTCGCTTTTACTCGTTGAATTCGGGAAAAAGAGAGAGCGCAATAATCGAAATTCGCATTTTGCATGCGAGAATCGATGGTTCCAATTTCTGGCCGGGTGCACGTAGAAGATGGCCGAGTTGTTGATGGAATATAAACCAGAGACCGTCAGTCAGATATAGAAAACGTCTAAATCCCTTTGGAAGACCGTTCGTGTTGAACGTGTGTCGAGGATCGATGCATCATGGGGAACGTGACACGTGTGTACCTTAGAATTAGCTATTTAACGCAATCATTTTTATTGAAAAAGAAGATTTTTCGGAATGAACGATGATAATTTATCGAGAAAAATAATGATAAAAGGAGGATGAACTTGAAAAATATTCTCAGAAATCTTACTGTCTTCTATGAAGAAAATTTTTGAACGAGATGGATGAGAGTTTATCAAGAGAATTATATTATGGGGGAAGGAAAAAATTTTCGTCTTCCACGAAAGGGGAAATTTTTATAAAATTTGAGAAGTGAAGGAATTAAGAAAACGTGACGACATTAACAAAGCGAAGAAAGTTTCAATGTCCTCCTGAATTTTGAACAGTGGACACCTCGTTCATAACGAGGAACGGAATTTGAATAACAGAAACAGATGAGGTATGAATTATATTTAAATCGGTTTCATCTTCGTGAAGAAGGATAATACCTCCATTCGAATTCAAATTTATTCGAGAAGGGAAGCTTATAGTTTTTCATTTCCACTTGTTTTCAACCCTGTTTTCTCAAATCAGATTGTTTCGATCGGGCTTCTCCACAAATTTTCAATCAAGAGAGATCGCAAAAAAATAAATTTTTCCCTCTCGAATAATTCGAAGAAAATGGGAAGAAAAAAAAAAATTACGATCCAACTATGGTAAAATTATTTTTCTATCGATTCCAAGAGCATCACAATCGGAAAAAGTGTACATTTATATACGATTATATACGATTATTACCCTACCGGATATTTTCGTTGCCACGATCGAGCTATCGTCGTACGAGGAATATATTTTCCTCGCGCACTCTACTCGCCCCCCCCTCCACATTTGCCGAGGCCTGCATCATGGTAACACCATCGTGACGGTGTTGCAACATCGCTATTTTACTATTCTACGCGAGGCGGCGGTGGACGTGTTTGCCGCAACTTTGGAACACGTTTCCGCCCGGCTTTCTCGCGTGAACGCTCTTAAAATGCATCCACGATGGAGCAATCTCGCGTGCTTTTTATTCCAGATGGATTTTTCTTTGACGTCCACTGCCTGCCCCTATTTTTCCGTGTATTAATGCGTACAATTATCCAGTTTATGCTAATTGGTTTTAAAAGTAACCTTATAATATGCATTTATCCATATATTTTATTTATTTATTTTTTAAATAATTTGGCTATATTAAAATATGAAATAACGCGAGAGATTAATTACATTATAATACGGGTTGAAATGTACGTATTACTTTTTTTATCAAGTTTGTGTCAATTTATTCGAGATATCCAGACAAGAACTTTAACGTTCGATTGATATATCAGATGCGACACACGAAATTCACAATGCATCGCGTGTATATATATATATATA
>NW_006263457.1:339776-342899 GCF_000469605.1 Apis dorsata
GGTCGAAGGATCAAATTTCCAATATAAAAATGTTACGTGATATTTGGGAATTCTGTACATGACATTCCGTATATCTGTACAATATATGTAATAGATTTCTCAAAATTTCGTATTATTAAGCATACGAGTGAGACAAAAGGTACAATATAAAATATACTTTTTCACTATTCTATCGAAATATCACGAGTTTCCACAGCTGTCGAATCTTGTGGATTCGCATCAAACGGATATCCAACGTTGCTCTTTCGCTTAGAAGTGGATCAGGAAGGGGAAAGTATTACCTACATTCAATCTTCCCACAAACACAGCCGGCTCTCCAACAATATATTCCTTCCAAATCGCGAACAAAATCGATCCCCGGATGGGATATTATATCCCTAACCAACTCGAGATAACCATTATCATCTCCCTTCTCGTCAAACGCCCAATACTAAAAAAAACATCTGAAACACGATGGAACTTTTAAAATTAGATTTAAAAAATGCGCGCCATCCACCGAACATGTCAATTTATATCGCGATACATTCGCACGGATGATCAGATAGGGTGGAACCGATCCGAGAAAGAACAATTGGAGGATGGAATTCAGAGTGGAGGTGCATCGAGGCGAGCGGATAGACAAATAAACATTGGACGGTCACGTTTCATCGTGATGCATCCTCGATACTACTGCGTATCGAAAACATTATATGTATATATATATATATATATATATATCCTCGTGCCGGGGGTGTGCACGTGCACGGCTGCATGCTTGGAATTCAAAGGGGGCGAAAGGAATCGATCAGCTCGCGACTGGAAAGAGACGTTAGAGTGTGGGGGGGAGGAGAATGGAATCGAAATGAGAAACAGAAGGAGGACGAAAATGGGGGGAGGGAGATGGAGAAAGATTGGAAAGTATGAGACAAAGCGATGGTGGAGATAAACAAGTCGTTGAAAACCGATTATCCTGTCCTCCTGATGCTAATACCGATCGAGAAAAGGGGGAGTAAGGAGGGGGTTGCATTTTCATTATATTTTAAACGGTGGAAAAGAATCGATTGAAACGAGATTTCTTCCGCCATCTTTTCCTTTCGTACGCGTGTTAAATTGTACATTGGGGGGTGAGGAAGGGAAATTTAACGCTTCGGCAAGAGAAGCTGCGAATTTTTCATAAATTTTTTATCGTATTGGAATGCGTCATCGAACGACTCGAAGCTAATCAACAATAATAATCTTCGTAAAAAGAAAAAAGAAGAAATCGAACTTCTCGAGAGCTTTTCGAAATTAATATAAGATTATTATACACGCTTAACTCGTTGGATAGATCAATATTAATATCAAGAATCTTAGTTCTCCTCTCTGGGACAAGTTAAATACGCGTTCAACTACGCAATTGGCAAGAGAATAGGGCGAAAAACAATTCGACCTATGAAGAGGCCTACATTGATCCAAAAAAGCGAGTAAAATACGAGCATGGCCCAAGCTGCACACGATGATCGTTCTCGATAGACAAGCATCGGGCGGATTAGCAGCGTTTACGGGGGAGTGGCGAATCGATAACTCCACCCCCCCCCCCACGAAGGGGGGCAAACACGCGTGTGCGTATGGGCGCGTGACGATTCAAACAGGTCCCGAAAATCCAGTCGACACCGCTATGTATTACACAGGGTGGAACGTGTTATCCGGCTTAGCCGTGCAAACAGCTGCGGGGATGGTCGCGTTGCCAACATAACCTGAACGCAATATCCGAGATCCTTCGATATTCTTGACTCGCCATCGAGCGAAAATAAGCGTGTCGAAGAAAAGAAATTTAATTCTTTTCTTCTCGGGTCTTCTCTTTGTATGTAATTAATATTTTCAGATCGGAATTTTTTATATTTTGAAATTTTTCGTGTTTTGAAAATTTCGTGTTAAGCGCGGCGTGTGTAGTTTCATGAACGTATTCAAGATTCGAAACGAAAGTATCTCAACGAATAATTCGAATAATTCTAGAAGAGGTTGACACGAGCTTTACTTTCGGTGAATCACACTTGAACCACCGGTATCCACCGCATCTTAACCGGAGGGGGAGAAAACCGCAGGAATTTGGCGTTGCCTGGTGGAAGAAAAATAAGATCAACTAACAAACCAATTACCATGGTGCATGGACCGTGTTTTGATCGTGAACGTTCGTTCTTCCCCATCTTCTCTCGGATTGCATGCGGGCTTGTGCATTTGATATAGATGTAGGAAGCGGGAGGGATCGATCGATCGATCGCTGACGAGGAGGATCTCTGCCTCTGTTCACAGGATCTAACGTACGCGGAGGGTGGCCACAACTGGCGAAGCATAATCTTCTCGCTTTTGGTCATCGGATTCGTTATCGCCGGGATCGTCACGGCCATTTACCTCCTCGGGTGAGTATCCTTTTCCTCCCCCTTTTCCTCTCCTCCACCCTATTATTAGATCTCCTTTCTACGGTATTTCCGCGGGAAATGCAGCCCAACAGTCGGGCATATACAACTTTTATCCAGACTCGTGAAATTATTAATCCTGCCGATTCGATTCACGTTTTTTTCGAGAGAATTCTTCCTTTGTATTAACGAGCAATAGTTACGAAGGGAGATTGGGTTTATCGACGTGAAAATATCACTGGGAGATTTCATGGGAGAACTTTTTTAAGGGGTGAACTTATTATTATTATTTTCTTTTTATTCATTATCTCTAACGAAGTAGCAAGTTTTAATTTTAATCTTAATTTTGATTCGTTCGAAATTATTTCACGAGAAAAAATTGAAATGAAAGAACAACAACGCATCGATTTTTAATACGATTTGATCACTTTGAAGAAAAGAGAATAGAAATATGATACGTCGGAAGGTAATTACGAAATATACTCGGGATACCGGATGCTCAAACTGTTATGGATCAACTACGCGTGGATAAAAAATGTTCAAAGTTATTATTTCGTTTATTAGGGGAGAGAGTTCCTTTCCGCGTTTCATATTTACCCCGTAACGAGGTTTTTTTTACACTAAAAAAGAACTAATCAGGGTGCCTTGGAACAGGTTCAAACATCGAGTTTATTCAAAGAACCGGCTCGACTTTCACTTTTTACCTCCTTGCTCATTTCCTTCTTTTTCCTTTTTTTTTTTTTTTTTT
>NW_006263457.1:343165-345908 GCF_000469605.1 Apis dorsata
AAAATCCCCGTTTTATCATCCTTAAAGCCACGAGAACATCCCTTCGCTTTCTATAACATTAACCCCCACCGCTCTTTCTCTCGATCCCTGAACACCGCCATCTAGCGCCGCAAACACGGAAGTTTAGCCCGAGAATTTTAAAGAGCATCGATGTGACTTAAAGCTGTTAATCTTACGTTATAAAATTTCGTTATTTCTCTCGAAGAATCGTATTTTTCTTTTTTAAAATATTCAACGTTGCGTTGCAAAATTTTGGAATTTTATCGAAACTTTCGTACTAAATATTTCTTTAATACAAACGTTGAAATAATGAGGATTCAACGCGAATACAAAATTCCAAAGTTTTGAGGAAATAAAATTTTCTATGAAAATATTTCTCCATCGATATTATATTTATGGAGGAAAATCAATAACAAGACTTCCCTACACTTACACGCATTGTAAAGAGGATTAATAAAAATTGGAAATTTAATAAAAACAATCGATAATATCAGAAATCGAATATTCGACGCATATTGCGAAATTCCTCTTAAGAAACTTTAGTCGATCGAAATTTCTATACGATATAAGATAATTGGAATTTTAAAGAATTATCTGAATATTTAATAATAACCAAAGTTTCGAGGGGTTTGATAAAAACTTCTTTCCGGTTGAAAATACGATTTTCCAACTTAACTTTCTATATTATTTACTCGGATAGCAAGTGATCGAATATTGAACGAATCGATATTCCAGCAGGGGCTATTATCAAATTAGAGGTACGAAACTTTTCAGGTACGTGGACGAGCTGTTGTACTGGAGCGGCAGACGGCTCACGTTAGACGAGTGCCTTCGTGATGATCTGACGCCGCACAGGTTAACACCGACCTGGATAACCCACGACAAGTTTGTCTACCAGGCCGACGACGGTTCCCTCACACTCCTGGACACAAGCAACAATTCCGTGTCCCTTCTTGTCTCTAATCACACGCTCGTACGTATCACGCGACGCGGAATAACATTCACCAGGGGGGAATATTGGGGGAAGTTAAACTTTGAATCGAGTTTAGAGTGCACTCTGTTAAATTAGAATGCAAGAAGGATTTTATATTAACGCATTCGAGTGACGCGTTAGCGTCTCTCTCTCTCTCTCTCTCTCTTTCTCTCTCTGTAAAGATGAGACAAGATTTTTTTATATTCCGTTTTCTGCTTTGTGACTTGTTCATAATTTATTTTTATTTCGAATATTTCGTTAGAATCGTGAACGCGTTGAATATTTTAGATTACGTGAAATTATGAAATGTTATTAAAGGAATATATTTATAATATTTCACGAAGTTCGAGTCGAAAAAATAGTTAAAAATAAGAGAGAATCGATTCAATAATTTCTTTTTCGCGACACATCGAAAAATGGGGTGACGTATATAGGGTATATAGTGGCGGTCTAATTCGGCAATTCGTGCGAAAATTCGAACGAAAATTGTCATGACAACTTCTCTGAAAGCTTTGGTGAACAATGGTCGAAATTGCACGCGCAAAACATTAATTCATCTATTATTAGAAAACAATAGAGTCCATTTTTTTAAAAATCCTATTAATTCAAATGTCGATACTTTCGTGTACATATATATATATATATTAATATATTTCTTGCGAAATTTTATTAATATCTGATATTTTTTGGCAACAAACAAAACGTTGCCAATTTTCATTTTCCAAAGTAGGCTAAGAAATTTCGAGACAATTGGTTACGAATTTGCATAGCTCAGCGCATTGCATTTTAATCTCTCTATGCATCTTTATGAAGCTGAAAGATTTAAAAAAACGTTGATAGAAATTGGAGTGAAATGGAGGAAAAGATTGTTGGCTCGAATCGGCCCGGAAGCAGCCGCGACAATTAAAATTGTCCTGACTTAATTAATCGAACGTCCAAGTGCAACGGCCTCGTTCACACAGCGTTGAGCAAGTATTTGAAGAAAAGATTCCCAACTTCAATCAAGTTTAATGCAATTTCGCGGTTCAAAATTAGATCGAACGTTTCTTTTTGTTAATCAGAATTTCTTGAAGCTTAAAAAAATTTCTTGAACAAATCTCCAAAGAGGATCATAAATTTCATCGCGCGAACGAGATTAATTAAACAGGCGAGAACCATCCTTGCGAAATTCATCGAGGTTAATCGCAATTAAAAAGCAGTTTTTCTTAAAAAAACTTCCAACGACGGTAATCTCGTTCGATATTCTAATCCAAATGAGAGATTAATAAAAAGATGAGAGAAGAATATAATACATATATATAAACAAAGTATAATTTTCAAAATAAATTAAATATCGTAATAAATCGTAATAAAATAGAATAATCTCAGATAATCAATTCCAATCCAAATGCGAGATTGATAATTCAGATTGACAATACGAAAGACATTTTATATTATACGACAGAACTAGAGAAGATAAATGAATTCTAATTTTCTAAATTATAACTAATAAAATAGTAGAAGAAGAATAAACTTAAAATTATTGAAGAAATTTCAACAAACGAGCAATATTTTCGCGACATTAATTCGGACGAGGAATGCAAATTGGGAAGGGAAAACGAGGAAGGGAAAAATTTCTGCTTATAATTATGAAAAAAGGAGGGAGGAAGAGGACATGAAGGGATCTTAACATCAAACGTCCTTTCGTTCTTATCTATTGGTGGAGGTGAGGTTTAGCTCGCGGCGCGCCATAAAACAAAAAGAGAGTAGTATATATATATATATATATAG
>NW_006263457.1:346451-348780 GCF_000469605.1 Apis dorsata
GAGGACAATGAAAGAGTATAAATAAATTTCGGAAAACGAAAAAATTGCGAAAATCGTTCTAACAGTCGTTAATGGACGAGGAGGGATAATTTCGAGGAGGAGGAGGGTTTTGTTGGAGAAGCGACAACGTCAATTTGCCACTCGTTAACGAAGGATCGTTCTCGTTTGGCCGACAATGAGGGATATGAGAATACGATTGAGGGTAAATAGTGTTGGTTGACTGCGGTTGGGTCGATTGGATCGTTGGATAATGAGCACGCAGTGGTGACGATGCTTTTGCTGATTCCAGAAGAACGTTCGATGCGCTCGTTGACGGATGGAAGAGGCTCTTCTCGCTTGCTTTATAATAACGTTAACGAAATTGAACGATGGAGGACTTGAACCTCGACGAGTGATCGTTTAATCGGGCTAGTGAAATCTTGATCACATTCATATCGAGTATTGGATTATTTTGGATATTGTTTCGAAAAAAAAAAAAAAGATTTTACTTACTAAAATTAACGATTGATCCATTGGAAAATTCAATAGAAAAGAATAATAATAATAATAATTCGAAAAAAGCGATTGGATAAACTTGAGAGATATTTGGAAAATAAATTTAATAATACATCGTCGAGTTGATGAAAATAAGGATAAAATTAATGATAGATTGGGAAAATAACGGCCCGTCGTTAACCGGGTGTCTGATCTAAAAGGCCGTTGCACGTGGACCGGCGCTTCGAGGAGTTGTTCCGGAAAGTTGGAAGCTCTGCTAACTTTACGAGGACGGCTAACGATCGTAAAGTTCGCGCTAGCCGAGGGAAATGGAAAATGCATAAGCCAGTAAATCTTGGCCGACTTTATTTCCAGAGACAGCTGAACGTCCAAGGCTACCAGTGCAGCGCCGATCTGCGTTACGTGTTGTTTAAGCACAATGTCAAACCGGTGAGTAACGAAAGAATGATTCTCGTCATCTTGGTTAAAATGATTGCATTAAATGGTGAAGAAGAAAAGATATACGACTCGATCGAAATTTTAACTTTAAAATTATATTGTATAAGAATTGCAAAATCGGCTCCTCTTTTATTCTTATTCCATTCTATTTAATCATTTACATTTGTATCACAGAAATATAAATGTAACGAAACGAGTTCGAAATCGATTTAATTTTTTAATATTCGTTGAATTCGTAACGCGACATGTGTATACCACGAAAATTTCTTATTCTATCGCAGCTGACGCGCACGCGATTGGGTCATGAATATTTCCAAATATCCGACTTTTTGTCAACACATGTTCACTACAAGTGTCGTCGTCGTTATGCACAACCATTTTATGCATTTTTCACGATCGAACCACTTTTGATTTATAATTATTGACAAGAAAATTTTCTCCTTAAAATAACAAAATCTCCATTCGTTTTCAGGTGTACAGGAATACCTTCACCGCTTACTACACAGTCTACGACGTCACGAACGAGTAAGCAAGCTTTCCAACCCCTTTTCTCCCGAATTTCACGTAATAATTCCGCTTCTGCTTCATCATCTTTCTTCTCCAGCCACCACACGCCTCTCCGTCTGCACACATCGCGGGGGATGCAGCAAACGCGGCTGCAACACGCCGCCTGGTTGGGCAACACGTCCGGCATCCTGATGATATCCGAGAACGACATCTACGTGAGGATAGCGCCCTCGGCGGCAGAGGACGCGAGGATAACCGACACAGGTTTACCCGGGGTGATTTACAACGGGGTGCCGGACTGGTTGTATCAGGAGGAGGTGTTGCCGCGGCCGGAAGCAGCCTGGCCTAGCTCCGACGGGACGCACCTCCTCTTCGCCTCGTTCAACGACACCAAGGTCACTGCCCTGGAATTCCCTTGGTTCAGCACGCAGCCGGGTCAGGATGGGCCGAGCTCCAGCCCCCTGTTCACGCCTAGGAGAGGCTCCTTCCCGCCCTCGAGGTCCGTCAGATACCCCACTCCCGGCTCGCCAAATCCAGAGGTCGAATTGTGGATCATGGAGCTCGGCAACTTGACCAACTCGATCAACGGAACAGCGAACTCGACCATCCTCTCCAGGATAAGGTTGAAACCGCCAACCGCTTTGGACGGACAGTAAGTCCCGAAATATCCTCAACAAGTATCTTCTTATTAACAAGTATCTTTGTTTTCTTCTCCAACAATTTATTTCTTATTTCTGTCTCAAATATATACTTTCTTCCGATTTGATCAGATTTTCGAAAAATGAATAAAGTTTTAATTTAAAGATCGGATCAGTCGATGTTCCCTCTCTCACAGGGAATATTATCTGATATCCGCGGGTTGGGTGGGCGACGACTCGACCCAGGTGGC
>NW_006263457.1:348958-367556 GCF_000469605.1 Apis dorsata
TCGTCTGGATGACCAGGTCGCAGAATCTCTCGTTGGTGACCGCTTGTCGAGCACCAATGTGGGAGTGCGAGGAGACTCATTCCGAGAGGGCGCCTGAAGGGCAGTGGTTAGACGCGCAGCCTCATCCTCTGTTCGCCCCGGACGGGGACAGCTTTCTACTGCTGGCCGCCGTTCAAGAGGGCGACAAGGAACACTTCACCCACATCAAGCACGTGACGTTGACCCAACAGAGGATAGCAGTGTTGTCTCACGGCCGTTACGAGGTTAGATCGAGAACCAATTTTACGAATTTGCATTTCCATTACATTATTGTTCCTCGTCTTCCGCGAAGGTGAGTGAAATCTTAGCGTGGGACACCAAGGCCCATTTGGTGTATTATTTGGGCACGAGGGAAAGGAGGCCCGGTCAGAGACATCTTTACATAGTTCGCGATCCCACCGCTGACGATCCTCGACACCTCGAGCCCTTGTGCGTCACGTGCGACCTTGGCGAAGTGCTGTGGAGCAGTAGGTGAGCGATCTCTTCACTTGGATCTCTCGTCGATTATTTGTAACAATTATACAATATATAATCGTTACAGATTTTATTACACCAATTGCACCCACTTTGGCGCGTCCGTAAGCCCCCCGATGGAGAACGAATCATCCGGCTACTACGTCCTCTACTGCGAAGGTCCGGGCCTCCCTCTGGCCGCTGTACACCTGATCACCACCCACAAGATGATCCGCGTGTTGTACGACACGAGGATCCAAAGAGGGGACAAGCTTTCGCAACTGGCGCTGCCAACTCGAAGAAGCTTCGAGGTTGTACGCCACGTAATTTGTCATCGAACCCGTTTCCAATTTTTAAAATCCCCGACTGATTGTTCCCTCGTCTTCAGGTGTCTCTACCCCAAGGATGGAAGGCTCAGGTGCAACTGTTATTGCCACCTTCGTGGCGAGAGGAGCTGAGAGACGCCGCGTTCCCCGTCCTGGTGGAAGTGAACGGTCGGCCAGGTAGCGAGGCGGTGACCGACCGGTTCAAGATCGATTGGGGGACGTACATGTCGAGCCACAACGACGTGGTCTACGTAAGGCTGGACGTGCGCGGAGCAAGAGGCCAAGGGAAACGCGATCTGTTCAGAAGAATCGGCGGTGTCGAAGTTCAGGATCAGTTGACCGTGTTGAAGCATCTTCTCAAGACTCTCAAGTACCTGGACGTGACCAGGGTGGGTGTGTGGGGTTGGGGATACGGCGGCTACGTGACCGCCATGGTGTTGGGTAGCCAGGAGAACGTGTTCAAGTGTGGCGTCGCTGTGAATCCTATCGCCGATTGGCTCTACTACAGTGAGTTGCCGAAAAACATAATTTCCTTGGACTATATACTGTATCGAGGTTGTTTACACTGCTGGATGAGAGTCCCCCCTGATCTTTTCGTGCAGATTCCGCGTTCACGGAGCGAGTCCTTGGCGCTCCCGCAGAGAACTACAAAGGTTACGTGGAGGCTGACCTGACCCAACGCGCCAGGTTGGTGCCCAGTCACAGTCTCTACCTTCTTCACGGTCTAGCCGACCTCACAGCGCCTTATACGCACGGTGTCGCCTTCGCTAAGGCTCTGACCGAAGCGGGTATCATCTTCAGGTACCAGGTACGTGATCCTGTAAGTCTCTTCTATCAGAAATGCGTATGTATATCTATTTGTTCTTCGTCGATTCTGCTAGATTCTACGCATCTCTGGCGCGTGACCGAGTCGAATCGATAAAGTTCGTAACTTTGAATCGTGTCTAATTGTACAGAGTTACGCGGACGAAGACCACGCCTTGGCAGGCGTGTTGGAACACGCTTATCGTTCCATAGAGGACTTCCTCGCAGAGTGCCTCGCCCTGGACGCGTCCTAGTGCCTCAAGCCGAACGCTCCCTCGTTGTCTCTAGCTCGCCTACTTCTGATACATCCCAGACGGATGTGGATGCTCGTCAAGAAGGCTCTCGTCGTTCAGGATTAGACTGTAGCTCGAATATATAGAAGAAGAAGAAGAAGAAGAGAAAAGTAATAATAATAATAATAATAACCGGACGTAACCCGAGACCCGGTCCTGGAAAGCGTGAACGAACCGATTAAAAAGGGGGGGGAAAATAATGCTAGTCCCTGAGTCAGAGCCAGGGGATGAGGCGTGAACTTAGCGTTTGTATAATAAGTAAACGTAAACCGTTTAATAAGTAACCGTTGTATATCAGCCACCTGCATCAGCCTGCGGATTCCTCTTTGCTACCGACAAAACTTTCACTTTTGCTCTCTCTCTCTCTCTCTGAAAGCGGACATACAAACATAATTTCTAGTCTACGATCTCTCCCCTATATCCCGATGGCCATCCATCCAGATGGCGCCACTAGCTAGCTATTAATGGCGCGACTCGATCGCGGCCGGACACCATCTTTGCCTCCCCATCCTCGCCTCGACCTCGATCGAGGTCTCGCGAAGAATCGGTGAACGGTGTCGTCGTGCCTCTCGCAAGCTTGCAAGCTCTAACTCATTTTTTATACACAGCGAAACCTTCGAAGGTGTCGACATCTCAGCGAATCCGGGCGTATCGAGCTTAGCGCGAGCTTGCAAGTTCGCGTTTTTTATATCGACACGTACACGCATGCACACACACGCGCGCATACATACACACGTGCATTCTGCTCGAGACATTGGCGCCGTTTGTATATCGCTCCGCTTTCCGAGGATGTCGAGTAGCTTGTGTCGATAAGCTTGCAAGCCCATCAATCGCCTTCTTCATCGAGGACCGTCTCTGCGAACGAGTCGCCTTTAGAATACGGACACATCGTGCAGAGCTTGCAAGCTCGCGCTTCGCGACGTTTCTCCCTCTTCGATTACGCCGCGCATCGGTCTCTACCATGATCCCCTTTTGTCGTGGAAACTCTGGCTATCTCCTGTACCGACGTGACACACGCATATACACACACACATACACATTATTTCCTTGGTAGAAACGAACGCCTAGTCTTAAGTTTTGTGTTGTGTACAGCTTCGCGCCTAGTATCATGTAATGTTACACGTGAAGGGGAGATAAAAAAGAAAAAAATAGGAGAAGGAAAGAAGGGAAGGAAAATGGTATTTCCCTTCCATCATTATCCGTCTATATATATATATACGTACATAAATACACGCACACACCAACACACGAATTCTTTCTACCGTTTGATTCTTCGATATTTGTATATATCCGTGTCTCTTTGAAACGAGTCCCTTGGTGCAGGAAAACGTTCCCCTCCTCGACGAGGTTCGAGCGTGTTTCCCGTTTGTCGTTGATCGTTTGTTGTATTATATATCGCTAAGTTGTACTATAACACAATACAGTTTTCAGATTAAATAACTATTAATTAAGTAAGTTAAGCGCGACGCGAAGCTTTAGGATAACCTCGTTCAGGTTTCACCTCGTATACTTTTAGCTCGTTCGAAAGGAAAGGGACCTCGTCGTCGAGGGCAACGTGTATTCCTTTATCGTATTCCTTTCTCTCGATCACAAAAACATCGATCCTGGGGAGCGGCCTGAAGAGGATCTTAGGAATTCGAAGTCGATCGAAGATCCTAAGTATAGATCGTATGGAAAATTCTAGAAAATCGAAGAATCTAAAAAAACGAAATGGAAACGAAAAACGCGTGGAGGATCGATCGATAAACTTCGAGTCGTCGATTGATCAATGATTTATTCGAGGAAAACTCCTTCAGGCCACTCTAGATCGACGTGGTGGAAGATCGATGTTCGTTCAGACGCGGTTGATGTTGGAGGATAATCGTTCGGGATCGATCGATCTTGCGGGACTCCCGTTTCCACCGATATATTCTTCGACCCTTCTCGTCGCACGAAATCGATCCACCGTTAACATAATTGTATCTCTATGTGTCTTTTCAAATTTGTACCGTGAATCGATTCGAACTTGTTCCGAATTATTCCTATCATAACTCTGGATCGAATTCGGGTCATCGAGAAGGTGTGACAAGTTTTTCGATGTTGCTCGTAAGTTCGATCGAAACAGGACAATTTTCGCGGTTGATAAAGAGAGAACTTATAAGAGGAAAAAAAAAAAAAAATAATAATAATCGAACAAACTATATCGCGCTCGAACGAAGAGAGTCGCACGTCGCCATAAACGCTGCCTGCCAAGCAGCCCTTAAATGCCGACAATCAAGGCTAGTGCAACTAATCAAACGATAATAAATAGAGAAAAAAAAAAAACGGAGAGGATGAAGAAATTTACCTAATAATAATTAATGAATTCTTAGAGATGAGTGATCGATGATGGTTCGTCCACGTGATTGATTGGCGTGGCTGAGGACCTCGGCGGTGGGTCGAAGGGATTGAATTAGAAGAGATACCCTTCGATCGTGTACGGATAGTAGACGTGGCAAATCGATTAGATCGAAATTACGTGCTTGATGTCGATCGTAGAGAGTACAAAAAAAAGTGAAACCGCGCCCGATCAAGGAATCTTTCCTCGGGTATTCGAGAAAGAATAAATTCGAAGCGTTTTTCCTCGAGAAGTGAATTAAATTGGAAATTAATGGAAATTATAGAAGAAAAATTTGATATAAGCAGCCTTTTGTCGATTCAATTTGTTTTGTTTTATATCGAGATATATATATTAAAACGTGAAAGACTTAGAATCGTAAATAATTGTTCTTGTAAAAATTAAAATAATGTTTCTTACTCTCTCAAGTTTTTCCACTGTGATTTTCATGATAAATGGCATTGAATAAGGATAAAAAGGAAATTGAAATTCTTCTCGAGGGGTTCCTTGGTCGCGCGACAAGGACAGACACGCATTAGTGTTAAACCACATTGTAAAAGTTCATTTTTTCGTGAGTAATCTTCCTTGAAGGGAACGTGAAGGAAGAGAGGGATGAACGGAAGAAAGAGAGTAGAAGCGAGAATGAGTGAGAGTGAGTGAGAGTGTGCAAATCGCAATCAATTATTAACTTATAATAAACGGCAAAAAGTGCGGCGAAAAACATTAAACGTAGGCGTAAGTATCGGTCTCACGAACACGGCAGGCACGCAATAAAAATAAAGAGAAATAATAATACAATTGCAAACGGAACAACTGCAAAACGGACGGTGTAATAATATGGATAAGTGTAAGAAGGAATTGTAGGCATGCGATTGGAACTAAAGTGGAATTAAAGTCGTAAGAAAACTAAAAAAAATAAATAAAAATGAAAACCTTGGTAGCAGCGCATAAGGGTATCTATAAGCTTTTGGTAACGTATTATCGCCGCTAGGCTAAAGAGAATTAAATTAAAAATAAAAAAAAGAAAAAATATATATATATATTATACAATAAAGAGGAAAAAAAAATAAATAAATGCGACACACAGAGAAAGAGAAGACACACACGCAGGACATCGTAAATTATTGCAATTGACGCGGAAGACTCGAGTTTAATGTATCGGGCCCGTGCGAAAATTTCGGACGAATTTCGGCGAATTATTTATGTCGATTAATGATTCGCATGTCCGACCACGCGAAATCGCCCGTCGACGTTCAACGATTTCGAGATGACGATGGAAAAAAATAGAAAAAAATAAAAGTAAAATAAGAAGAAATCGCGAGCGTTTGTGTTATTCGTAACGGAGAAAATTAATCGATAATAATTAATAAGGCGACTAATTGAAATTATTTGGATAATCTGTGATATCTCAGATTGACGATTATTATTCGAATTAGACGTTGTTTTTAACGTCTACTCGAATATCGAGGTATTAATAGATAAGATATTATCGATAAACGAAATTTTGTTCGAGTAAAAGGCCCTTCGAACCGAGTCCGAGTCTTTCGACGATAATCGATGTTAATTTAATAAATGGTAAAAGCGATGCTCAAACGATTTCTTCAAGATTCTTGAAATTGTTCTTACTAAATTGTTATTCTAAATGTATTGGCTAGTTTCTAGTTCGTCGAAAATACGATCTCTTCCTTGTATATTTCTCAATGTTTCTCAATTGTGCGTTTTAAAACTCTTTTAAAGACGAACGTTTTTTAAAAAGCATTCCTCGTATGGAATATAATATATCAGAAAACGTGATTAAATTCGAACGTGAATTTAACGTTAACGGATTAAGAAAAAATTGAAACGATATTATTGTATTCACTTAATTTCCTTCGTATATATCTTCGAACTCTCGTTTACGACAATACCGACTGCGCAACTTTTTCACCTAACCTATATTTTTAACTCTTGAATCGATATTCAAATATCAAATTATCCTTTTCATACGATAATTATACCATTAATACCGTTCGAATATTTGCATCTTTAACGAACATTTTCAAACCTAAACGAACCTTCAATTCTTATATAAAATATTCGTATGAATTACGAATATAAAATAAAATATCGTGTTAATTAAAAAATCAAATTTAGAGAAACTTATTAACCATAAGGATTATTTTTCCACGATCAATGAAATCGATCGACGAAATTGGCTGACTTTCAGATATACTTCCGATACTCGATATATGTCAAATGTGTGTGAAAGGAAGTAATCAATCGTATCGATGTTCGCATTGTTCGACGATCTCGGACCCGGTTAGCCCGGCCTTTACTCAATCACGTTATATTACGTATATCAGACTCCTCGATGCGGACAGCATCTCGAAACTACGTCTGAATGATCAGAGATACGGTTCAATCGATCAGTACACTCGGAAGCGTTGAGTCGAAATATCTGGCCAACGACTCGTTGAATTCGATCGTGCTCCGCGAGTGTGGCCGACGCGATCGGACAATTGTTTTTTATATAATATCCGCTCGGATCATCAAGCGAGCGTTAATTAACCGTTCGAGATAAGAGAAGTGCGTTCTCGATATGTTTCTCGTGGGAGACGAGGGCACGCGGATTGTGTTTCCACACGGTTTTTTACGATATTCGCACGGACCTGGAGACCGAACATCCACGAAATCGGCCAAAGTATATCCACTCCGTAAAACACTGTTTTCATAGACGCGAATTATCGTGATAACACGTTCGAACGATCGAATCGGGTTGAAAAGTTAATTTTATTTTTTGTAAAGCTTTTTGTAAATCGTTAAAGTTTAACGTTCGATGTTGAGAAATTTTGGAAATCATAAGTTTTAATAATTCTTCCGATCTGTCACGATGCGTTGTACATTATACACAGGGGAAAAATCGTTCAACGTGTTAAAGATTAATTTTTTCATTCAACGAATAAATGGTAGAATATTTTATAGAAAGTTTCCTTTACGAGTTATTTTATTTTCTAGAACGCCGATTTCGCGGATATCGTTAATAATTCCACGTAAACACCCACGAGATAATCATGTTACTAAGACTCTGCGTTTTTTAATATCAGCGAGACTCGCCCCTGACGGGCAAACAAAAAGTGTTTTCAATAAACTGTTACATTACCTGAAGTCTCTCTCGTGTCGTTCTCTTTTGTTCCTTTCAATTTAGAAACTTACTTTGAATCGATAATCAAATGGACAACGCCAATTAATTTCTTCTTTTTGTTTTTCCAAATGACGTTGACATTTTGAAAAGAAAATCATAAAATATTTTTGCGAAAACTTGCGAAAACAGTTATAGTTCTTTGTGATCGAAAATTATGTCTTTACGACGGCATCGGAGAAAGAAACGTTCGAGAAAATTGATAAATACGCGACATAATAATAATAATAATAATATTAATAAACGAGAGGTTCATTCTCATCTTGCAAAGCATAAGTAAAATAATTAAAAATATTTTTAAAAAAATATTCAATCGATACTTCATCATTCGTCGTTTGATATATTTTTAAGAATAAGCGAGCATTTCTACGCGACCAGGTCGAAGAGCGTGCAAAACATTGGCACGAAAGTGGTGTCGAGTCAAACGGTCGTTCTTTCGAAACAATCATCGGACAGCAGTATAGTTTATTTAGGCTCTTTTCGAAAGATTCCCGAATTAATAAATTTAGAAGAGATCAACGAGTTACCAGTTGATGAAAAAGTGCAGTCTTCAAATATCGAGGTAATATTATTTAAATTTATTTAGATTAACAAATTAATGAACAAAACACAAAATTTTCTTACAGATACAATATAACAAAATTGAAAATTCGTTGCAATAAATTAATTAGAAATATTTTCTTACAAAGTATTTCCATTTTTTTTTTTTTTTCACTTTCATCCAAAATAAAACTGTCATCAAACTGTCATGGATAATACATTATTCTTCCACAAAAGGGATACAATTAAACGTAAGTATAAATTTTCGTTATAAATTAATCTGTATTATCTTTCAATATTAAACGTAATCGTTTCCTTTGATCTTGCAAGGCAGATAAGTAGAGACCAGAAATTTTCTCGAGGAAGATACGTTCTCTATCTCCGCCTTCCCCAACTTTCGCATCGCCCCAACTTCTCTCAGAAACGCGTCAGTCATATAAGGCCTGCCTTCGAGGGCTGTCAATTTCGATAAATCGAATTCCGTGAGGGGGGCGGTGTTCACACCCAAAGCGAGCAATTCCGACGGATGTATTCCAAGCCATCGTACGTTTGAACAGGCCAAACTCTCCCTCTCTCTGGATAACGCGGCCGAGCCGAAACTAATTTGCAAAAGGAAATTTTCTATAATATATATATCGTAAATATTTTAATTCTTCTTCTTAACGTCGATCTTTTTATTAAAAATTTTTACTTTTTTTAACATTATTGTACATATAACTTTATAAATATTTATAAATATACACTTTGATGTATGATACATCCTTTTTAATAATTTTTGTTAATAAAAGTATTAATTTATATTTATGAATGAGTAATTTTTATTTCTTTTTTCCTTTTTTTTTCAGAACAATTATTATTTAGAAATTTCATTTTTTTCAATCAATTATTTAAAAATCGTAATATCGTGTAATATCTATCATGAAAATTTGTATTGTTTGATGATTGAATTTACCGATAAACACACATGATGTCGATGCCGAAAGGATCCGCGTCGACTATTATATAAACCGGAAGTTCCAATTTCTCGGACAACAGTTTGACAAGCATTCTCGTGGCAACATCAGGGTATCCTTTCCCCGTGACCAGGATACAATTCAAAGAAGAGGTACAATCGTCTTCCAATAATTTTTGAAAGACAGCATCCTTCTCAACGATCAACACCAATTTGGCCTTGCTTCGAACGGAAATTACATTGGAGGCTAGGTGAGGGATCAATGCACCCCCTGCCACGGTGCAATCGATAATTCGATTGTCGGCCAGTGTAAGGGTTAATTCGCCTGCGACCAGTCCCTTCGACGTTGGCAATAAATCTGAACGATCAATTTTTCAAATAGAAAATGTATTTGCGAGAAGAGAAATATATACGAAGAGAAGAGAATGAAGAGAATTTTTTCAATATCTTTTATGCAATTATTTCTATTACGATAAAATTGTGATTTAGAAAAAAATACAGTGAAATTGAGGAGTGATGAAATTTGCTACAATTCGAAATTGAATTTTTTTCAAAAGAGAAGAGACTCACTGAGCTCCCATGGCGCGCAATTAAGCAAATTAGCAACGTGGTGTACCGCTTGGTCCAAGCATCTTTGCTCCGGAACTAAATTCGAGGTCCTCTCGTTTTTCAGGTCGTAATAAAGGGACCGTCTCGTGAGAGTTGTGTTCGTAATTAGCAAACGATGCGCCGTGGCCATCACCGTCATCATTAAAGCAAACTTGTCTTTGCCTCTTTTGCTAGCAAAGTCTTGCGTCACTCTTCTCGTTCCCTTCGTTTCGGTTTCTTCGGTGTTTCGTTCAGGTTCTTCTTCGTAAAATTGTGATTCAAGATCGTTCGTTTCAACGTCTGTTTGAGTATAATTTCGTGATTGGGAATACGAAATTTGCGGTAGACGACCCGAAGATATTTGTTCGATCACGGTTAAAGTTACATCTTCGATACGTGCTATTAATTGCTTCCTAGATAATGTAAATATGGTAAATATTTTTTTAATTCTTAAAAAGATTTAAGATTAATTGAAATATATCGATTCAGAATTCCTTCTTTTCACCTTAATTCCGTATTATTTATCACAGGTAAATCGATTTTTTTTTCCTCAATGTTTTCCAATTGATCGATAATGTGAGTGGATATTTCCATTCTCATGTTTCTATTCATTTTTGATATTTTGTCTGTAATAAGTAATTTAATTCTATATTTTGTTATCGTTAATAATATGCGAAAAGTTTGAATATTTTTTGAAGAGAAAGTAAGAGAATATAATCGTTACTCATCACTATAAAATGAAACATCCATATAGGGAATAGATGCGTAAGTATATTTTACAAATATTTCTGTATTTTTATATCGTATATATATATTTTATACTGTATGTATATTTTTCAGAGTGGCCACCTAACTTTAACACGTGGAATATTTCGTTTGGTTTTGATAATATTAAAAAATATTTTAGATAAAATGATTGAATGATTTTGAGGATATATTCTAGTTTTATTAATTTTTTCATAAATGAATACATAGAGATAATATAAAAGTCAACTTTGTCTTTTTAAATAGAATTATATATTTCTTGATACATAGATGCAATGTATTTCTATAAAAAACTATTAGATCATTTATAGAAAAAATTATTAGTTTATTCGATAATCAAAAATAATCAAATATTTCTTAAATTAATAACTTTTTGCTATAAATGGTTTAATAGTTTTATATAGAGAATATTGAATTGCATCAAATAACGCATTAACAAATATATGATTCTATTTATAAAAACAACATTGACATTCGCATGTTATTTAGATATACATTTATAGAAAAAATTCGTAATCAGAATATAAATCTCTTAAAACTATTTAAATTTTATCTAAATTATTTTTTCATATTACCAAAACCAACTGAAATGTTGCAGTTGATAAAGTTAAAAGTCCATCCTGCATACTTCTAAATTTAGAAGTAACAGAAAAATACGCAAAAAAGGTAAGTATAAAAGGTAAGTATTATTAGAATTAAGGAAACAGTAAAAAAAAAAAAAAAAAAAAGATTAACATCACAAATAGAAGCTGCAAAAGGTAAGTATAAAAGGTAAGTATCTAAGGTAAGTATAAAAGGTAAGTATTTAAGTTAAGTAAATAAAATTCAAATTATAATCTTCTAATCAAATATTAAATTTCGCGTGCCACCTCCTCACGTATCATATTCTCCTAATCAAAAGTCAAAATTTTAGTCAGAATTTTTAAGAATTTTAATTTCGGGAAAAATTTCGCGTGCCACCTCCTCACGTATCCTATTCTCCTAATCAAAAGTCGACATTTTAGCTAGAATTTTTGAGAATTTTAATTTCGGAAAAAATTTCGCGTGCCACCTCCTCACGTATCCTATTCTCCTAATCAAAAGTCGACATTTTAGCTAGAATTTTTGAGAATTTTAATTTCGGAAAAAATTTCGCGTGCCACCTCCTCACGTATCCTATTCTCCTAATCAAAAGTCGACATTTTAGCTAGAATTTTTGAGAATTTTAATTTCGGAAAAAATTTCGCGTGCCACCTCCTCACGTATCCTATTCTCCTAATCAAAAGTCGACATTTTAGCTAGAATTTTTGAGAATTTTAATTTCGGAAAAAATTTCGCGTGCCACCTCCTCACGTATCCTATTCTCCTAATCAAAAGTCGACATTTTAGCTAGAATTTTTGAGAATTTTAATTTCGGAAAAAATTTCGCGTGCCACCTCCTCACGTATCCTATTCTCCTAATCAAAAGTCGACATTTTAGCTAGAATTTTTGAGAATTTTAATTTCGGAAAAAATTTCGCGTGCCACCTCCTCACGTATCCTATTCTCCTAATCAAAAGTCGACATTTTAGCTAGAATTTTTGAGAATTTTAATTTCGGAAAAAATTTCGCGTGCCACCTCCTCACGTATCCTATTCTCCTAATCAAAAGTCGACATTTTAGCTAGAATTTTTGAGAATTTTAATTTCGGAAAAAATTTCGCGTGCCACCTCCTCACGTATCCTATTCTCCTAATCAAAAGTCGACATTTTAGCTAGAATTTTTGAGAATTTTAATTTCGGAAAAAATTTCGCGTGCCACCTCCTCACGTATCCTATTCTCCTAATCAAAAGTCGACATTTTAGCTAGAATTTTTGAGAATTTTAATTTCGGAAAAAATTTCGCGTGCCACCTCCTCACGTATCCTATTCTCCTAATCAAAAGTCGACATTTTAGCTAGAATTTTTGAGAATTTTAATTTCGGAAAAAATTTCGCGTGCCACCTCCTCACGTATCCTATTCTCCTAATCAAAAGTCGACATTTTAGCTAGAATTTTTGAGAATTTTAATTTCGGAAAAAATTTCGCGTGCCACCTCCTCACGTATCCTATTCTCCTAATCAAAAGTCGACATTTTAGCTAGAATTTTTGAGAATTTTAATTTCGGAAAAAATTTCGCGTGCCACCTCCTCACGTATCCTATTCTCCTAATCAAAAGTCGACATTTTAGCTAGAATTTTTGAGAATTTTAATTTCGGAAAAAATTTCGCGTGCCACCTCCTCACGTATCCTATTCTCCTAATCAAAAGTCGACATTTTAGCTAGAATTTTTGAGAATTTTAATTTCGGAAAAAATTTCGCGTGCCACCTCCTCACGTATCCTATTCTCCTAATCAAAAGTCGACATTTTAGCTAGAATTTTTGAGAATTTTAATTTCGGAAAAAATTTCGCGTGCCACCTCCTCACGTATCCTATTCTCCTAATCAAAAGTCGACATTTTAGCTAGAATTTTTGAGAATTTTAATTTCGGAAAAAATTTCGCGTGCCACCTCCTCACGTATCCTATTCTCCTAATCAAAAGTCGACATTTTAGCTAGAATTTTTGAGAATTTTAATTTCGGAAAAAATTTCGCGTGCCACCTCCTCACGTATCCTATTCTCCTAATCAAAAGTCGACATTTTAGCTAGAATTTTTGAGAATTTTAATTTCGGAAAAAATTTCGCGTGCCACCTCCTCACGTATCCTATTCTCCTAATCAAAAGTCGACATTTTAGCTAGAATTTTTGAGAATTTTAATTTCGGAAAAAATTTCGCGTGCCACCTCCTCACGTATCCTATTCTCCTAATCAAAAGTCGACATTTTAGCTAGAATTTTTGAGAATTTTAATTTCGGAAAAAATTTCGCGTGCCACCTCCTCACGTATCCTATTCTCCTAATCAAAAGTCGACATTTTAGCTAGAATTTTTGAGAATTTTAATTTCGGAAAAAATTTCGCGTGCCACCTCCTCACGTATCCTATTCTCCTAATCAAAAGTCGACATTTTAGCTAGAATTTTTGAGAATTTTAATTTCGGAAAAAATTTCGCGTGCCACCTCCTCACGTATCCTATTCTCCTAATCAAAAGTCGACATTTTAGCTAGAATTTTTGAGAATTTTAATTTCGGAAAAAATTTCGCGTGCCACCTCCTCACGTATCCTATTCTCCTAATCAAAAGTCGACATTTTAGCTAGAATTTTTGAGAATTTTAATTTCGGGAAAAATTTCGCGTGCCACCTCCTCACGTATCATATTCTCCTAATCAAAAGTCGAAATTTTTGTCAGAATTTTTGAGAATTTAAATTTCGGGAAAAATTTCGCGTGCCACCTCCTCACGTATCATATTCTCCTAATCAAAAGTCGAAATTTTAGCCAGAATCTTTGAGAATTTTAATTTCGGGAAAAATTTCGCGTGCCACCTCCTCACGTATCATATTCTCCTAATCAAAAGTCGAAATTTTAGCCAGAATCTTTGAGAATTTTATTACTTCGTAGTAGGAAAGTATAATCTAAAAAGAAGTGGTATATATATAAATTTTGTGGAATTATAGTTATTTAATTATTTATTTACTTATTTACTTACCTTTTACTTACCTTTTACTTACCTGTTTAGTTATCTTCCATATACTTACCTTTTTGGAATTTTTTTTTGTAGCAAAACATTTTTTCATCATTTTACTTAATTCTACTTAAATAATTTAATATAGATATGTGTTTTATACTTACATGTAACGTAGATATCTTCGAGTTGTAATATTTTTGGACTCTGTAACAAAAAGTAAGAAATATATAGAAAAAAATATGTATTGAGTTATGAAGATATAAAAATATATATAAAATATTGTTATATCGAAGTTATATATATATNTTATATATCTACGATTTATAAAAATAATATATAAATAATATACAATATAATAAAAATAATAAATAAAATTTATATATGTATAAAGAGCATAAATAATAAAAAAACAAGTACATTTAAGAATTAACTTGTGGTGCTATCTCTTAATAATCAAAGATATTTTTTTAAAAATAGGATAAAGTAGGTTAAGAATTGAATTTCATCGCCATCTCTCGATTGTTTTTGAAAATACTTATAACGTTCAAAAGATGGCACCAGTAGTTAATTCTAAATCTACTTTATCTTAGTTTTAAGAAAGTACTGTCAGTTTTTAAGAGATGACGCTATACGTCAATTCTTATTTATTTCTGTCCTTTTCTTGGCATTTATTCTCTTTATCTTCTTATGTTTCATATATGACACTCTGAAGATGGCGCTAATGTTTATTCTTTCTCTATCCTTCTCGATTTATCATCTAGTATCCTTATTCGTGTTATTTCTAAAGATTCTCTTATTCATTCTATCTCAGATTTTTCAATCGAAAATCATATCTTTATTGATATTTTTTTATTTTATAAAATATGTATAAGAATATATATATATATATCTTCCGCGATATATGAGAATGTGCCGATGTTAATAATTTTTTCCTTCACAGATGGCACAAGGAATAATCTTAGCAGTCTATCCCAAACTTCTTTATCGACATTATTACAGCAAAAATTAATTCTATATAATATTACAAATACATTCGTAAAATATCCAATTAGCGCTCACTATCCTATTAAGAATTAAATATTTAATCTGAATAAGTGAAGTTAAAAAATTCTTCCCGCTACACGAATCATTAATACAATTTCAAATATAATGTCCCCATTTCCGTTTCTTTGTTTCCATTAAAAAGAAATCCTTGAGGAAAAACTACCACCTTTAACCACGAGAAATATAGTCCAATCACCTTTCAACTTCCAGCTAGACGAGAAAAAAGCGGAAACATTTATCCGCAAATGTGGAAGCGAAAAGGAACGAGGAGTCAAGAGGCGGCTCCAATTCGAATAAAGATTCAAAATCGATGCTTCGATCGGCTCCAGTTTGTTCGAACGCGAGTTTAGAAGGCAACCAGGGCCAGATAAAAATCTACCACCTATCCGAACGTAACATTCTCACAGCAATAAACATATTAAGTTGTTCCACGGCCGGATAAGTATTGATCCGTGGCGTGCGGCTCGGCTTACGGAACGATCGACAACGATTTTCCCGGTCGGGGCACGACTCTCGTATCGAGTAGCGAATCTCGAGTCGGACACCCCGCTGCGCATTTGTTGAGCGGCGACCATTGAACGCCGCGCTACCGAGTGCACTAAAGACACTTCAGGATCTCATTGTGCTGCACAAAACAGTGGCCGTACTTGCAAAACGCTCGATTGTAACGAAATTCGGCGCTCGGTCGCAACGTGTTTGATCGAGGTTTATCGAATTTCACGAACAAATTCTTTTCAACGAAAAATGATCGGAATCGTTCGATTTTCGATCTTTCGTATCTCGAGCAAATGACAAATAATCCGAATGGAATCTAGTGAATCTATTAAGATACAAAATTTAAATTGATAACACGCAAACATTGCACGAAAGAATCGATGTAATTATTGGAAAAAAGATATTCCAAAGATATTCCTTTTTCTCGATGGACTCGTTCAATCGAAATTAAGAATGACAAGAAACGTATTTAAATCTGCCCCTAAACGCGTATCTCTTTAACTATCCGCAGATGCAACATAAATTTCCACGTTCCACTGTTGCAACCACCCGAAGGGACAATGAATACTAACGAGCCGCCATTTGCGACGCGTGCCAAAACATTTTAGTAGGGTCATCGAGAAATTGCCCCACAACTGCAGCGTCGTTTCTCTCCCTCCTCCCCTGCAACATCAAATTTATACGTCTCAAAAAAAAAGAAAAGGAAAACAAAAAAGAACCTTTCGATATCGTATCCCGAGTAGCCGTGATCCTTCGAAATCATCAAACTCCATCTTCGAAAGAGAAATGTCGTTGTATTCATTGTATCGAAAATTGTATGTTGCATCATTGTATACAAAATTATTGGAAATTAAACAGAGACAAGTGAAGAAAGATTTTTTCACCCAAGGTATAAAAAATCTGCACGAATTCGGCCTCACTCACGGACTCAATTTCATCCATGATGATTGCACACATTGCGGTCGCCCGGGGCGATTCGGAATCGGCACTCGAATGGCAACTGTCCGCGGCAACGAGAACGGTTCCAGAAGTGCAGAGATATCTCGAAGAGGCCTCGCCCTGCCCTCCTTGCCTCGTCGGGGATAAAGGGATTATTCATGACAAAATAATAATACGAGAACTCGCCGCTCGGTTTCGCATTAAAGACACTCCACAAGGAGGGGGATAGTGTTACATTGTGCGCAAAGAGTACGTACGAGAAACACCCCTGAGAATATATAAGCTCTCGAGACTCTCAAATAGGCCCGTATATATACCGACCGCGCCTCCTCCTCAAAAATATCGGTTGGAGTTTGCCACCGTTTTTCGTAAACCTCTACGAATAAAAAAAAATAAATCTTATATATATCTTCGCGCGTGTGTGAATCGTGAAATAGAACGAGAAGAAGGAGGAGGAGGAGGAGGAGTTGCACGAAATTATTCGAATTGATAATCCTCCTTTCTGGAGGATCCTTTGCAGGATTTCCTTTCCTCCTTCGTAGGATTATTCGCCCTCTCCCCCCGGTATGGTATCGGAAATGTATATGGAAAATACCATGAATCACACTTTTAGAATCTCTTCTATTATTATTATTATTATTATTATTATTATTATAGAAAATTTTCGCTCCAAGAATTCTAAAAGGGAGGGAGGGGGAGGGTGGAGGCCCCGCGAAAGTGTAACACGAATCCAAAGTTATTTTTCTCCCCCGTTAAACGGGAATAATCGCGGATGTAAGCCGGCCGAGACCGAGGTAATCCCTTCGGTTTCATTGATCGGGAAAGAAGCCCGCGTATTCGAACGGTTCTAACCTGATCGAGGGGAGGGGGAAGCTTGGTACCTGTTCGATCTCGGAACGAAGCCGATTTGTCAAATCTGACGTTCGCATTCGCGTGGACGACGAGAGACGTCGACAATGTCGAGGAGAGACCGCTGGGTATTCAAATTTGAAGAGACGAGACGAGGGGAAAGAGAGAAAAGAAGAAGAAGAAAAAAAAAATAGGGGAGAAATAGATTTTAGAAAGAGGATTAAATTTTTTATAGAGAGTAGAAATAGTTTTTTATCCTTTTACTATTCTTTTTACGATCGGTATATCAGCTTCGAAGAAATTCTATTTTATCATACGTTATTCGATCTCGATTAACTCGAGATCGTTACCTCGACTTCCGGGGTGGGGCAGGGAAGGAAAAACCGCAAGGAAGGATAGAAGAATTTTTCCAAGCGTTGAAAAACTCGGTCAAACATCGAAAAAAATAGATCGACAAATGGACGGTCTATCTTTTGTGGAAAAGCTATAACTAGTCACTCACGCGGAAAGATCGAATCTGCGTGTCACCTCGAGAGCGTTGCTTCTCGTGTTCGTTGTCGAGGTAAAAAAAAGAAAAAAGAAAAAAGCAGATAGCATCGAATTTGTCCAAACAGTGGGGGTTGTTGTCGAAGACGCAGGGGTTGTTGCAACGTACACGCTTCGTCGCTCGGAATGTCGTCCATTGATGTCGAATTGAAATCGAGTTTTTCAATAAGTAACGATAATTTTTTTACTGAAGAATTTAAAAATCATAGAATCGAGGCATAAATAATGGAAATAATAGAGATGGATATAACAAGAACTTGACTTCATTGGATCAAGTGATAAAGAGATTATAAAAGAGTAAGAGAAGATAACGATTCGAAACGAAAACTAGACTTTTCCACTTTCTCTCTCTCTCTCTCCACCTCAAAATTCCCTAATTTTTTCGACACGCAGCCGGTTTAGACAAAAATCCAAAGTACACTTAACACGGGTGCTCGAACTCAATTTTTCGGGGGGGATCGAGGTTATTGTAGCGTTTACTCTCTCTCTCTCTCTCTGCACACCGAGAAGAAAGGGCACTTGACATCGGCCCTGGGAAACTCTATCACCCTAAACGTTCAAATTCTCCTTCCTAACGCGGAAAAAAAAAATTCTCCTTCTCTTAGGATACGAGAAGAAAAAAAGAAGAATAAAGATAAGAAGCAAGGAGGATCGTCCTATCGTTCAATGAATCGCGCGATAAAAGAATGCCGGAGTTGGAACGTTCGCACCCGATAAACCTGGGGATACGTTACACGAATAATTCACGGCAATTTGGTTCATCTTTCGGGGCATAATCACTTAACGACCAGTCTGCGGCTCCCTTTAAGTCCAGCAATCCTTAATAACAGTTTCTCTTTACCTCTCTCTCTCTCTCTCTCTCTCTCTCTCT
>NW_006263457.1:367694-369336 GCF_000469605.1 Apis dorsata
CTAGCATCCAGTTCAACGTGAGCATTGCGGCGTCAAATATTTTCTCAAGGATCTCCACGAGGGCGAAGTGAAGAAAAAAGGAAAAAGAAGAACAAGAAGGAGGAGGAGGAGGAAAAAGAGGAGGTGCAAAAAGGAGGGAGAGAATTGAAGAAACGACGGCGAAGAAGGGGGGGAAAACGTACGAATGGCAGAGGAAAGAAAAAAAAGAAAAAGGAGAGAAGAGAGGTTCGTCGACACTCTGCTCGAGGCAGATTCGGCCGGCTGTTAATAATAAAGATCGGCGGAAGGATTGTCGCCTTGATCGGTCGACACTTTCGGGCCCATCTCCTGATCCAGGAGAGGAAACGGTGGTCCGGTTTTAAAGGAGAACGCGGGAGGGGAGGGGGGAGGCCGAGGGCGTGCCCGGTTTCCTTAAGTGTAGGTCAGTTATACCAGACCGACTGGTACGATCGGTTGCCAATTAAATGGAAACCGGCAACCTGTTATTTCCCGACACGCTTCTGATCGCGGTGGAAGGAAGGTCGGCATCGTTCTCGCCTCACCCGAGCTCCCTTATAAACCTGCGAACGCGAAACAAGCGGTTTTTACACCGCTTGCAGGGGATGCAGGGGAAACCTTAGACAGAGACCTCTCGCGCCGGTATCTTTGACACCGAATTTCTTCGTGCTCGGAGGAATTAGATGGTCAGACAAAAGAGAGAAAAATTTTGTTGGTGTAAATTTTTTCGTTTCCCTTTCGATTTCGATTCTTTTAAATAGATATTCGTGGAAGGGAGAAAGGAAAATTTTCGAATGTGAATCGGAATAGAAATTTTTATTTCGATTTCCTTCTTGGTTGATGGTGGAAATGTTTTTAAGATGAAACTGTAATCTCTGTAATGCGTGGAATATTTTTGAAAAAAAAATTGTAAAATTAATCGTTGTATTAATCGGTGAATCAAAGTAGAAACTTTTTTTTAGTTTTATGCCTATATATTCCAGCCGATGGATAATTATAGTAGTCTAGAAGTTAAGAAATTAATTGTACAGAAAATTTGACGAGAAGAAAGAAATTGGATAATTTCATTAGGATGATCGATTCCTCGCGGATCATTGTTGATGAGTGCCCATAAATCTGCGAATAAAGACTCGTGCGAAATCGAAGATATTTCGAAAAAAAAAAAAAAAATCCGGTGGAGAAATCTGAGAAACAGTAGCGGAAATGGTAAAATGGAAGGCCTTGGTTGTAGTCGTCTGCATATCTTGCAATGCTTACAAATTGTTCGATTCGTCGGCGACGATCACCGGCGATAAAGCGACGCTTTTATAAAATATCTTCGTGAATTATTTACGATGACACGATCACTTGTCACTGAATTGTGCAAATCTCAACTTAGTTCCCGATATTTCTCATACACGGTGGCAAAAAAAATTTTTTACTCGCCTTTTTTTTTTTTTTTTTACTTTTTTAACACATCACACGCGTAAGCATACGTTTTATTGTTTATTATTTGATATCGCATATTCTCGCGAGTGCAAAATATATTAAAATTTTTATTATCAAACGTTCGATTTCAACCATATCCGTGATAACGGTTATGATATTTGCATATTGATTAATAATTTTTTACTTATATATATATATATATATATTTTTTTTTTTT
>NW_006263457.1:369377-371917 GCF_000469605.1 Apis dorsata
TTTACCGGGAACGTGATTTCCCACTAACGCGAATGGTCGTTAAATGAAATTTGTCTGCTGATTTTCTGATACCGCTACTAAGACTTTGCAATTGACCATCGCCGCTTCATAAATTATTCGATAAAAATTACCGGCTCCTATGGCCTTCTCCTCACCGTTCACAGAAGCTGTAAACTGTTTTTATTCAGCTCTCGTTTCCACATTGATGATTTCGGGCGAGTTATGTCGTCGTCATAAAAGTTGTATCAAGTTTTCAAGCATGAAATAAAACTTATTTCGAGGTCATCGGCAACAAATTCGCAATGAAATAAAAATAAAGAATCAATAAAAATCTAGTTTCCCCCGATTCTTACGTTCTACTCACAAAACTGCTTATCTCATCTTTCCTCTACATCCTAAAAATTTACCAAAAATTAAAATCGAATAAGAATAATAAAGAAAAAAGAAGAAATGAAAAAAAAAAAAAATACTTTCTCGTAGAGAATTCAAATCGCGCGTAGAAAGAAACGAACGAGAATGCAACGCGAATATTTTCGAACGTTTCAAAAAAAAAAAAAAAAAAAGAAGAAGAAGAAGAAGAAAGAAATCAAATCGCGTGTAAAAAGAGGCCAGGAACGAGAAGTTGAGTTACAAGTTTCGAAAATTCAAGGACGTTCACCGTTCCTTTTCCTCCGCTATTGTCCAATGTCGATAAGGAGGGAAGCCGACTTTAAAAAAAAATCGTTGGACGCGTGTCGCGTGACGGTTTGCAGCTGCTTGATTTTTTCCGCGAATTTTTCACGATTCCTCGAGGCGAGGCAGATGCATCCTCTGAGAGGAGACGCGCGATTCCTCTCGCGTACTCCTTCCTCCTCCTCCTCTTCCTCCTCCCCCCTTTCTTCCCCTCCCCTTCCCCCATTCTTCTTTTCGCTCGTTCCACGCCCAGCAACGGATCACATCGGCGCCTTCCGATCAGCCAGACCCATCCACGGACGACCTTTCACCCCGCGAATCATCCTCGCCCACCATAATTTTTACTTTCCCGTAATTCGTCCCGTCTTGCACGAATTCGACTAATAACATCGATCGATTGCGAATAATCGAGGAATTTTTGTGGAACGAAAGAAGAAACGAAGCTGGAAGTTTTCACCGAAAATATTGAACATGTGTCAAAGAATTTGGTAAAAATTTGAGAGTTGTTTTTCGAAAATGTTGTGAGATTTTTTTATTCCCTTCGAGTTTCAATTCGACAGTGTAGATAAATTCCAAGGGCTGTTTCCTTCGAAAGATTGCGCAAGATTCTTTCCGCGTATCTTTATGCGAGTGAGGGGGAGAGGAGAGATTAGAGGGAGCAAGGAAATTCGGGGGGGATTGCGATAATTAAGTGGAAACACCCTTGATTCTTGAAGGGCGGTCTTTATCGAGGGGCTTAAGAGGGGATTAATCGCGAGAGGAGCTTATTGGCCGGGCCTGATAAGTCGATAAGAGGAGGTGAACAGCCTGATAAACTCGTCGAGTCACGAGCATCTTGGCGAAGAACCCATCGACTCGAATCAACTCGATTCTCCTTTAAATTATTTTCCCCCCGAAATTGCCATAGATGCATAATATTCACATTTCTAACGTTGCCTATCCCGTTCCCATCCCAAACACGGATCGAATACACTCACAATACAAATCAGTTGGACATCAGTGTCTGTCGAATCGCGGAGGCGCGATCCTTTCTGTTTGTTGGTTTTTCGAGAGCCGTCCTCCTCGGCCTGTTCATTGTTCATCAACGGACATATGTTCGAGGTGGGTGTGCGGTCTCTCCTCGTGAGAGAAAAGAGAAAGGGAAGAGACGAAAGGGCAGAAGAGAAGAATCGGAAAGGAAAAACGGCGGCATGGAAAACGAGAGATGGCAGACAGCCAGTCTGCCATCACCTGGACGAGGAGGCACGCGCCTCCTCCCCCGTTTCCTGCGAGCACGGGGAGGGAAGGACACGCGTGAATACGCGATGCGGAACACGGTTATTGTGCGCCTGGTAAATGCGACGTGGCGACGCAACCGCACAATGGCTTCCAAAAAGTCTCTCTGTCCACCCGGGAAATCCTTTTCCCGAGTAATGAAAATCCTTTTAGGGAGGGATGAATAACGAAATAGAAGTCGAGGGGGTGTTGCGTTCGAGGGCCAGAAAGGTTATTTTTCCCGAGAATCCGTCCGTAAACGTAAACGTGATGGCAATTAAGATTCGAGAGGTTAGGTTAGGATTTGGTAGGGGATGTTACGGGAATTTAATGTTATGGGAAATATGACAATATTTGGGGGGCAGGATTTTAATTAATTTTGAGGAAAATCCGAGAAACGAAAAATCTGAGAAGCGAGATATTCGAAGAGACTTGAAAAAGTCGTCGGCCTTCTCGATCTCTTTGACACGCGATTCACAACTTCAAATTTCCAATTTCTCGTGCTAACTATTGATAAATGTATCGTGGCAACGTGGTATTCGCCGTGTTGAACAGCTGTTGCAGCCAGTGAAGTCGCAAGGCTAATGAAAAAGAAAAAAAAAAAAAAAAAAAAA
>NW_006263457.1:372081-376572 GCF_000469605.1 Apis dorsata
CAAGCACGAGTCACGATTTTTACGATGAAACAAGTATACAAGTATACGCATTGTTCCGTTGTAAAGGATCCATCGATAAATTACGGAGAAGAAGGACACGTGCACGCGTCCTTGGCTCCGTCCGAGAGCATTTATCTCTGCGCATCGCGGAGATAATCGTAAGTGTTTTTCCCTTCCACGAGGGACGAGATTCTCATTTCTCATCATTTTTTTCCCCCCCCCTCCTCTCCAGAAGATGTATTTCCAGTCGAACTTTTCAGAGATCCATCTGCGCGAAGATAACAAGTGCGGTTGAGCACGAGATCAGAAAAAACATCTCGTCGAGATTAAGAATAATCTGTGGCCATCGAACGGGACCAGGTGGATGTTAAACTGACGTTTAATTCGGACAATGGAACAGCTGGATCTGAATGTTCTCGCTCCCCGAGAAAAGTGTGTAAATCACTCGTTATCTCTCTCTTCCTTTTCCCCTTCCTCCTTGTAAATTTTTTAAAATTTTTCGTTCACGAAATCGTTCCGCTCTTTCGTAACATGTTCGAATTTATTAACGATTGTAACGATTTCGGTTGAGTGGATGTAACGCGATACAGAAAAGACAGAGGGACAATGAGGGGGGGAGAGAGAAGAAGTCCAAAAAAGCGCGAACGACGAAATAAAAGCAACAAGATCGTTTAAATACTCGCTGGTTAGCCTTCGCCAAGTACACGTGGTTTTTATGACATCCTTGACTATTTTTACCGCGTCGAAAGTTAGCGGTATACGTGTTTCGAGATCGTGCACGGCCGAGGCAAGAATGAGGTGATTATGCGCGATTAAAATATCAATTAAATCTTAATAAAATTATATCTCGAAACAAGGATCTAAACGTACTCGTAATTCGTTACGACCGTCTTTATCATTGTCTCTTCTTACTTTCGAAAACGTAGGCACGAGATTCGAGATTGATTATTAATTTTCGACGAATCTCCATTTCAATCGAATTAATATACTCAGACAGAAAAATTATCTATTACTTAAGATACGATCAATGATTTTCTCTTTCGAGAACTGTTCGATATCGTGCCTCTTAATAACAATAATCCCTAAGCTGTGAGAAACTTTCAAAACTCGTTCCAACAAATCATCAACCTGCACCACTGTCCCCTCGTTCCGAATCTGGGCCACGCGAACAGTAGCACTTGTCGCGAAAGTCGTCCCGAAATCGCACCTTGCAACGACGCCTCCTCCGAGCTCCTCCGGTTCAGAAAACTGGTTCAGGTTCGAAGAAGAAGAAGAAAGAATGAAAGAAAAGGAAAAAAAAAAGGTGTGAGAAAACAGAATTAGAACGCGTGAAAAGGGGACGAGGGAGATAGATAGATAGGCGAAGAAGAAGAAGAAGAAGAAGACCCTAGAAGGGGCCCCCTCGAACCACGTAAATAAAACGTTTTGTAGCCGGTTTCGTGAGTGCGGTCGTGGCCCACCTACCGTCGAAAAAGGGCTACCTGCCTTCCTTTTCTCCCTCCCCCCTTCCAGGGCCCCAACCTCGAAACTTTGAGGTCTTCATTCAAGCCTGTGATCCCTTCTTCTTCTTCTTCGTTCTTCGGGGATCTTTCGTTCCATTGGAGGACCATTGACTTTTCTCCTCGAACGGGGGGGAGGGGAGGGTAGGTAGGTATATTTCTCGATAAAGGGAATCGAGGGACACGACTTGCGACTCGATACAGGGGGACACGACAATGGGGGACGACGGTTTCGTGGCTCAACTCTTCGTACAGATGTAATCGCCTGGGAATCCGCGAGCCAGCGATCTTTGGCCGCCTTATTCTTCCACTTTTTTTTTATATTGGACGTGGGGGTGGAAGAATGAGAGGGTCGCCTCCGCGTGCGTGCCCCGGAGCGCCCATATTAGCGATCCATCATACGAGCGTGTTCGTGAAATAAGGGGGGGAGGGGGTTTAACATTTTCGTCGGGATGCCGATCCCACATTAATCTAACTTGGATCCCTGAGTTCTGGATCCAAGATGAGACGTAGATTCTGAAAGAAACGTGATTTTTTTGGTTAAAAGAAAGTCGATTAATCGATCTCGCTTCGTGTTTGAGCGAATAAAAGAGAATATCGAATTCGAAGAGAAAGAATTTTGAAATCGATTTTCATTCGAAATGTCGAACGTAGGGAGCACGGTAAAAGGACGACGTTTCAAATAGGAAAAACAAGTTTGATTATTTTTTGAATCAATTTCCATATTAAAATACGAAGATTGTTTAAATTGATTATACGTATAATAAGATCAAAAATAATTGATTAACGATCGTTGCTTTGCATAGCGGATAATCAATGCGAGGCGAGTGCTCCTTTCCAGGCTCGGTTAACGGTCGTGCATAAGCTTCTCTATCCTTGTTCAGTCGTAAAAGCTTTTGCAGCTGCGACATTTTTCTAGTCGCGAGGAAGTCTCTCGTATATATGTGCGCGCGCATCTCCCTTCGCAACAGACTGCGAAGCGAATTTTTTCCACCAGTCAGGATTCACCTGGCGTTGAATAATTGCGTTAAAAACCGCAAAATAACGATTCCAATGATCTCGCCTCCACGTGTATCTCCTCCTTATCGTTAATACGACTCAACGGGGAAATTTTATCACGCAAAAGTTCCTATTATTTTATCATTTCACATATCCGTCTCATTGCATCCCATCGATCGATCGATCGATCGATCGATCGATCGAGGCAGGTGAACGCGAAGGGAAGAGATCAGCAAAGAGAATAAGGCGAAACTCGATGAAACTGTAGAGCGCGTGGAATAGTACAAGTAATAATACGTGCAAGATTCGAAAGAAGAAACGGGGGATCCGTTGGAACAATTCCAATTGAGTTTTTGCGAGTCATGAATTCGAAAGGCTTTAAAGGAGCCTCGGCGCACCTGTGCTCGTCGCTTCCTCCAAAGAAGAAGAGAAAGAAAAAGAAAAAGAAAAGCGCGAAGAGGAAAAATGCCGGATGGAACAGATGGGACGATTATTATCCTCGATTGGTGCAACGCGCACAGCGAGACGAGGAGGAACGCGCGTACGCATGCGCATGCACACGTGCACGTGCAGGGGAGAAGAAGAATTTCCCGAGACTCGCAAACTGTCCGAATAGGCGGACAAATTATCATCCGGAGTCACAACAGAGCGTGCCCTTTTCTTCTGCTCGCATTCTCGCAGCCCCCCCTTTTCTTCCACGCACCATGAGAATTTCCACCTTGCACCTTTGATTTATCGCAATCTCAACCTTTCTCTCTTTCCGTGTGTAAACGTCTCCACGGGACTCCCACGTGGACCAGGTTGCAGGACCTTCGTCCTCCCTCGTCGCTCCTAGCTAGCTTTCCTTTCTCTCTTCGAGTCGTTCTCTTTGAGATTCCTTGGTGGTCGTGCGTGTATAAAGATCGATTATTCAGGCTCTTCTCGAGGAGGCGGTTCGATCTCTCTCTCTCTCTCTCTCTTTCTCTCTCGATCGATTCACTTGGATCGAATTATGACGAGGGAAACGACGTGGATATAGTCATTTCTGGAACTGCTCTATTAAGAGTTTTTCAACGTGAATCTCTATGGGATCCTTTTTTAAGATCGAAACTGATGAGAATACGTTTATCGATCGAGGCGTTAAAACAAATGAATCGATTAACCAAGATGGATTATTGGTAAGAATTACCACTTTCGAGGAGATAGTTTTTCTAGCTGGAACGATATGGGCAGATGTTGAAGATGTTGCGACACCGCGTCGAGATCGAGCCGGCGATTACGTGTTATTTATTTTTTTTTTAAGGGGTTGCGATTGAACGCTGCCAAAGAGTTTCGTGCCCACCTCCTGCAGGCATACTCGATCAGATAGAGGAACGGCCTCCTATCTTTCGCCTTCCACAGCGCGGAACCACCGTGGCGAATATACATCACAATGCTCGTTTGATCCATATTGTTGGACAGCCGTCGATGTTCATCATTCACGAACTTTCAATTATCCTCTTTCGACGATCGAGAAACCCTTTTCTTCCGTTCAGAAGGACGAAAGCTCGTTTGTCAAAATTTCTTCTCTTCGAGGAAATATTATTCTGGAAATATTATTTCTGAATATAATATTTGACTCGTGCCCCACTGTTTGTCAGAAAAGTTTATTTCGTTTATTTCAGCGAAGGATATTTTCGAAAACGAATTTCGAGAAAGAGGATTGAGAGAAAATTCGCGGGAAAAATATTATTCCGTTCGTTGGAAGGATAGGCATAGATAAAATATTCGTGGAGGAATATTATTTCCGTTTTGGAAAGAAAATATTGGAGGACATTTTGACGAAGAAGGCGAGGAACGGGCATCGAAGAGAAGGAGAGAGGGGGTTGCGGCACGCGACTGCACGGGAACGCATGCGTCGGGACTTGGTACGCACGCGGCCTCTCGACAAATGTGCAAAAGGAGCCGCGAAGCGAGCATGGAACGAGGTGGACGAAACGGCCAAAGAGAGGAAAAGGAGCGCCAAGAACGGGGA
>NW_006263457.1:377021-381383 GCF_000469605.1 Apis dorsata
GATTTCAAGTGATATCCGCTTTATCGCTCTTACACCAAGTATCCTGAGAAAGTGGAATAAAATGAGGCAAGTTTCATACGATTAAGGACACGCGTATTGGAATATCGTTTTTAACACATTGTCAACTGTAACTCGTTCTGTAAACGAGGCAATTAAATATTCTTAAGAAAAAGCAAATGATCGATAATTTATCGGAGATAAATCTGTAAACAACTCGTTCACTCACCTTGAGCATCGATATCGCGTTATAATACAGTAGATCGCAAGAGTTTGCAAGATACTCTCTTCTGAAACATTGGACGAAGCATTCTGCAATGTGATCGGTTTTTGCCCGAGATACAGGCATCGCGACTCCTTCGAGATTCTCACGAACGGGCCTACTTAAGGATGCATACCGTTCAATTACCAAGGTTTTCTGCTTCTCGACCACGAATGAAATAATCGATATCGAAATTTTTAAACGAACAATTTATCTCGCTTAATAACATAATCGATATTGTTGCCTACAAATTGTTGCACGAACAATTGTGCACCGAGTTCAAACGATATTTCAAATTACAATTTTCTTTATTAAGATTTCCCCTATCTAAGATCCTATTTTTAATTCATCATAATCATCTTTACGTTCATAAAAGAAAAAAAAGAGTCACATCTTAATTTCAATTCGACGAAACTCTTTCTTTCATCGTTGAAACTTATTAACGTCTCTGCTTACATTCGTAAAAAAAGAAGATTAAAAGAAATCATTGAAAAATCTTCCGCGACCGATCCCCTCTCGAAAGCCAAGACCAAGAGGAATCTTAGAGAATCTTCGAATTGTATCGACATGATCTCGGCCGATCAAACAGTACACACGAAATAATTCCATGTAAAAAAAGAAAAAAAAGAAATCATTAAAAAATCTTCCGCGATCGAAACGATCCCCTCTCGAAAGCCAAGAAAAAAGAGGAATCTTAGAGAATTGTATCGACACGATCTCGGCCGATCAAATAGTACACACGAAATAATTCCACGTAAAAAAAAGAAATCATTAAAAAATCTTCCGCGATCGAAACGATCTCCTCTCGAAAGCCAAGAAAAAAGAGGAATCTTAGAGAATCTTCGAATTGTATCGACACGATCTCAGCCGATCAAATAGTACACACGAAATAATTCCACGTAAAAAAAAGAAATCATTAAAAAATCTTCCGCGATCGAAACGATCTCCTCTCGAAAGCCAAGAAAAAAGAGGAATCTTAGAGAATCTTCGAATTGTATCGACACGATCTCAGCCGATCAAATAGTACACACGAAATAATTCCACGTAAAAAAAAGAAATCATTAAAAAATCTTCCGCGATCGAAACGATCCCCTCTCGAAAGCCAAGAAAAAAGAGGAATCTTAGAGAATCTTCGAATTGTATCGACACGATCTCAGCCGATCAAATAGTACACACGAAATAATTCCACGTAAAAAAAAGAAATCATTAAAAAATCTTCCGCGACCGAAACGATCCCCTCTCGAAAGCCAAGAAAAAAGAGGAATCTTAGAGAATCTTCGAATTGGTATCGACACGATCTCGGCCGATCGAACGGTACACACGAAACGATTCGACGCCGTGGACGGTGGCGATAGGTTGGCGAACGGTCGCGCGCGCTTTGGCTCGTGCCAGTAATGAGCCCGCATCGCCACCCTACCGACGTGTTTCAAATACACAAACGGGCACACGAACGGGCTTTACATACAAGCGCGGAGACGTTAACATAAGCGTGGACTTACAAACGGCCGCGGCAGACAACGCAAATAGACTACCACACGGGGCCTACCACCTGCCCGCCTTGTCAATGGCAGCCTCGCGAGCCGATAAAAGTCTCGGGACCGTAAAATCGAAACAAATGAAGAGTCTCCACTACCAACCCCCCCCCCCTCTCTCTCTCTCTCTTTCTTTCTCTTCTTTACCGTTGGAACAGATCGATGTAACAGCTGAAAGGGATTCGCTTGCTCGCGGTGAACCGCGTTGTAAAGAATACAGATAGGAGATGGTTACGCGAGTCGGTGGAAGTCGACGATGTATCGATTCGGAAGAGTTCGAACGATGGCAGAGCTTGGATAACGGATCGTCCAATATTTTTCGATTTCTTCGAACGAAGAAAATTTTGTATTTTGTGAGAATTGTCAATTGTGTTAATCATCTAATTAAGGAAATTCCAATAACGATGATTCGAATCGATGATGCATGTATAGTCAAAATGAACTGGAAGAAATTCATCAATTCTTTCGGCACGTGGAATTTTTAATTTCCAGGATCCTCGAAGTCTGGTCCCATATATCCTTGCAACAGCCTGTTGCTGTAGCGTGAACCGGATAAAATGACTCCTGCGATCAAAATGATTCATCGAACAGGTTATCAGGGTCATTTCTTTCTTTCTTTTCTCTTTTTATATATATAACTTTATGAAACACTTATTCCTCGAATCTACCACACATGTAGAAATTAATATAACCAACGTGCAACGCACGACCGGTGAAAAAAGGGAGAAGAAAATTCGCATTTTTGCTTAGAGATGCTCGGCAGATGCTCGACGAGTACTTGACCGTGTACTCGCACCTGTCCTAAGTCGTCGACAACGCGCTACAATATTAAAAACGTGACGTGTTAAATCGAAAGCTCGAACGTTCTTGCGATTTTATACGAATTTGCATCGATAACGAACATGTTGGTTCCCATTAATAGCTTTATCTCTTGGACATATAGAAGAGAGAGAGAGAGAGAGAGAGAGAGAGAGAGAGAGAGAGGGAGAGAGTAATTTGAATAATCGATTTTACCTTGCGACATCCATGCGACCTTATTCTTGCTGAACCTCGATAAGGAGGACGTGAGGCAACGTTGATGAGAATAAAAATTTTCAACAGTCACTTTATTAAACTTACTCGAACCAGCATTCTTATTCGTTTTATTATTTCAAAATTACCCTCGTATATAATTTAATTTCCTATATATTAATCTTGGCAAGCGAATTCGATTCGAAAGCAATATTCAAAACCCCTTCGAATAAAATTAACAATATATTTTTCTCGCTCAATTATTCGTTAAATACTCTATGAAACAACCGTACTATATTTCCAGAGATGGATGAATCTTCTTCCTCCATAACAATATTACATTACATTATCCTTCGAATAAGACCAGAGAATGGACTCCCATGAACGAATTCGATTCAAATATTCAAAACTCCTTCGAGTAAAATTAACAAGTATATATTTTTCTCTATTATAACCTATTATAACCAATTATTCGTCAAATACTCTATGAAACAACCGTACCTCGGATATTTCCAGAGATGGATGAATCTTCTCCCTCCGTGACAACATTACGTTACATTATCCTTCGAATAAAACCAGAGAATGGACGAGTCCCATGAACGAATTCGATTCAAAAGCAATATTCAAAACCCCTTCGAGTAAAATTAACAAGTATATATTTTTCTCTATTATAACCTATTAGGACCAATTATTCGTCAAATACTCTATGAAACAACCGTACCTCGGATATTTCCAGAGATGGGTGAATCTTCTCCCTCCGTGACAACATTACGTTACATTATCCTTCGAATAAAACCAGAGAATGGACGAGTCCCATGAACGAATTCGATTCAAAAGCAATATTCAAAACCCCTTCGAGTAAAATTAACAAGTATATATTTTTCTCTATTATAATCTATTATAACCAATTCGATGATTTCGCTCGAAAGAAATTATTCAAGTCAAAAGTACGCTCTATAAAACAACGAATCTTGGATATTTCCAGAAATGAATCTTCTCCCTCCGTGACAACATTATATTATCCTTCGAATAAGACCAGAGAATGGACGAGTCCCATGAACGAATTCGATTCAAAAGCAATATTCAAAACTCCTTCGAATAAAATTTCAACGCAAATTTCGCTCGAAAGAAATTATTCAAGTCAAAAGTACCCTCTATAAAACAACGAATCTTGGATATTTTCAGAAATGAATCTTCTCCCTCCGTGATAACATTATATTATCCTTCGAATAAGACCAGAGAATGGACGAGTTCAAAAGCAATATTCAAAATTCCTTCGAGTAAAATTAACAAGTATATATTTTTCCCTATTATAACCTATTATAACCAATTCAATGATTTCGCTCGAAAGAAATTATTCAAGTCAAAAGTACGCTCTATAAAACAAGGAATCTTGGATATTTCCAGAAATGGATGAATCTTCTCCCTGACAACATTACGTTACATTATCTTTCGAATAAGACCAGAGAATGGACAAGTCCCATAAACGAATTCGACTCAAAAGCAATATTCAAAACCCCTTCGAGTAAAATTAACAAGTATATATTTTTCTCTATTATA
>NW_006263457.1:381488-384486 GCF_000469605.1 Apis dorsata
CTTATTATAACCAATTCGATGATTTCGAAAGAAATTATTCTATGAAACAACCTCGGATATTTCCAGAGATGGACGAATCGTCTCCCTCCGCGATAACATTACGTTACATTATCGTTCGAATAAGACGAGAGAATGGGACGAGTCCCATGGTGAACGGCACGGGACACGTGAAAAGATGACGGAGACGGAGTCTCGTGAGAAGGGAAGAGGGGTCCCTCTCCCGGTCGTTCGTAGAATCGCGTGCAGACGAAACGGAGCATGCAGGCTCGCCGTCCCTTTTAGCGCGTATTTAGCGCTGGTATTCAGTTTCGCACAATAAAGCGCTTTGTGAGGTATCCGCTTACCCGGGGGCACGTGGTACGCGTGCCAAAATGAAAAAACCGCAAAAACGGCGCCCCGCCATCCCCTTTGTCACGGCCCTGCCCACCACGTTACCACGCAATCGCGCTCTATTGCTCCACCTTTCCACCCCGATCCCTTATCTCCTCGCGACCAGTTTCCTTCGCAATTCTATTTCTCTCGCCAACCTATGCTTTAATGTTGCTTAATCCCTCGATAAGAAGAAAGAATTTATGCAAATCAACGTGACGCAAGCATTGCGATTTTGCATCGGTGAAGTTGTACAATTTAATAGATAATTTTGAAAATGTCATTGCTGTTTTGTAAACTTCGCTTCTTTTTTTCTTTTTTTTTTTTTATGCAGTGTGATTCAACGGAATTGTATTTTCCAATGATGCAACCGTTTGATAAACGCGATTTATGGAAACGTTGCAGAAATGCAACGCGAGGAATCGAAGGAATAATTTCAATTTCCTTAAAAATGGAAAATTACCCAAGACGTGATGGTTAAGAAGGGTTGAAAATCGTCCAGGATCGTAGATAAGAAACTTGAACGTGTGCGAACACACACGTATCCGACTTCTTAAAATTCACGAAACGAGTAACGATCAGTCAATGGCCCACATCGTCGAATCGAACTTTCGAGCCATCTTTCGAGCCCCCCTAATTCATAGCTCCGTGACACGAGTGTAATTATATATAAACTCGTGGCTTTTGCTCTCCACAGAATTGAATCGAATTTACGTTCAATCCACTTTGGACATGAAAAGTATATCGAATCATTTTCGATGGCATCAGGTTAATTCCGTCGCAGATGGCGAAACGATACTGTAGAATGATTCTGCAGAAGCAAAACGAATCGCATTTCGAAGCATATCGCGGGCCCATGCAGGTATAAGCACGAGCCAAGTGCCACCCTCCGATGAGGCAGAGGGTTAATGCGTCGAAACAGAAGCTTTTTATCATGCGATTGTAAATGATGGCTCGATGACGCGGGGATAATATTTCGAATAGAGGCAATCGATCCGTGAAGCCATTAGTCAATGAGGCTTAGTCGCGTGCTTGAATTCTTCCATACTTTGGAAACTGGCTTTCGGATTAATTCCATATTTCGAAGATACTTTTAAATATTCTGATTAAGTCTCGAACGAGAAATCATTTCCAAAAAAAAAAAAAAAGACAGAGAATCTCTCGATATATATAACGATCACCTTGGCTCGAGAAATATTGAAATAGAATTGCAATCACGTATCCGGCCCGCCATTATCAAAATGGCAAAATTGGACGGCGTCGATGTGTCGTGCAAGTCATCACAGGAAACGCGAGCGGTAAAAGCCAAATGTGGAAAGTCCGGAGAGGAGATAATCAGCCCGTATGTTATAATCATCGTGTATTTGTTTCAACCATTATCTATTCTGCTGCTTCACCTGCCCGCCGCAAAGTAGAAACGCGTGCGCGGCCACCGGTAATCGCCCATTCCCTCTAATGAGCAACATCCAACGCTTTTATTACACGCGGCCGTGTGGATAACCGTGATCGTGGTTCCGGAAAAAAATTCGTCCACAAATCTCGTTAAATCGTCGAAATGAAGAGAGAGACGACGAAAAAAGATATCCTTTAAATCTCCTTTTTCCATTTTATCTCTTATCCCCTCGTATATTATCCTCGAATAATTCGACTTTTTACGTACTACGTGTAACAAGGAGAATAAAAAGGAAAAAGAAAGATTTGAGAAGAAGAAGAAGAAGAAGAAGAAGAAGAAGAAGAAGATCTAGGAAGCAAAGACGGAAAGTGATTCACTGAAGGAATCCGCGGCGATTTTTTTCGGAGGACGGAAGAGAGGCGGAGGCGCGGCTGCTATGAATCGCGTATTTGCCTATGAAAGGGATCGAAGACACCTGAGGCGCCACACACGGCGACGGTAACCCAAAACCCCCCCCGACCCCGGCGCGCAGCATCGCGACAGACATGTCTTGTGCACAAAGGATCTCTCGAAGAGAGAAGGCCCTTTTCAGGCCGCGGCCTCAGATCATCTTTCTATTGATGCAACGTCCCGAGCCGCGCGCGTAAAACTGCCACGATAATGAAGCGCGTCACGCCGAAAATCCCAGCCGAAAATTCCGATCGTTTCCGTTCACGCGCGCCTCGAATCGAATTAAACTCGAATCAAGCGCGATCGTAGAGACTAGTTTTCAAATCTGTCGTTGGATAGTTTCCAATTCAAATAATTTTTCTAAAAAAAATATCAATCGATCGATTAATTGAAATTGTTAAAAGTTAAAATTAGAATTAAGAAAGTTGGGTATATATATAAAAGAGAAATTAATCGATGATTTCGTCCTCTCACTTTTCTCTGTATTTTATTTAAAATGTTCCCGATGATGGAAAGGTTGAAGGGTAGTTGGACAAATCTCTAGGGGGAGGTTAGACAACTCGTGAAAACCAGTTAGCGGTCGTCGAACCGTGACGTGGAAAACGGGGATGTTGTTCGAAAATGGTCGGATGAATCAAGAATTTCCATACGTAATTGCAGCGATTATAGCATCGAGCAACTGGTGTCGTCGCAGTCTGGGTCGATGGTGGTTCCACCCTTAACTCGTCGCTACCGATCACAAAGCTACGCGTACCGAGTTTTTTCTCTTTTTTTTTTTTTTTTTTT
>NW_006263457.1:384710-386540 GCF_000469605.1 Apis dorsata
GTATTTCGCGGCAGATGCGGGGGTGGCGCGTGTCAGTGCAATATGGTCGTCAAATTTCGCCCTCGCGTCAGATCTGATCGAAATATCCTCTTTCCATATTGCGCAACTCTTCTGGATCCAACCTTTTTAGACAATTGGACAGATTCCTCCATCAATTGTCGATCAATCTTTCGAAATTCGTACCTAAATCTATTATCCAATTTTTAAATCAGAACATTCTGTAAAATAAATAGTTAAACCCAAATTGCTTAATTTCCAAAATTAACAACTAGAATTATTAATCACCTATAATTATGAAAATTAAAATCAAGCTCGTAAAATAAAAAAAATCTTCGTCTTAAAAAGCATCTTGAACGATATCCCTATTTCCGAATTAGAAAAGATACGATCGTGTCCTCTTACCCATCATCCACGAGGCGCATTAGCGACGAGGAGCGTAATTGAATTCCCGAAAACGAGGCGCGAGGCATGCCAGACAACGTACAATTTCCGTGGCGTGAAAACGTTTCACGCGAGTGTCGAGTAGAGAGGGGAAATGGGAGGGGAGGAGGAAGAAGAGGAAGAAAAAAAGAAGAGAGAGAGAGAGAGAGAGAGAGAGTCGCAATTATACAGTCGTTACTTCCACAAATTACTTACGCGAGGCAAACCTATCGCACGGAATCTACCCTTCCTGGTCCCTTCGCGACCATTGATCGTGCAATTATTACGGGAGGAGGGAAGAAGAGAGAGCGGAGAGAGAAAGAGAGAGAGAGCGGAGTGGTCCCCGTTCCCGTTAACCTATGATTCACCTCTTAATGCGGCTCCTTCTGCTCGATTATTACGGCCACGGAATTAAATGAATATGTACACGAAACTCGGCCTAACTCGATTTATACTCGTTCACCGACGGTATTTTCGTCCACCGACAGAGAATCGCAGACAGAGTTTGTAGAGTTGGGACGTATAAACAGATGACTCGAAGCTTTTTTTTTTACCAGTTGATTCAATTCCGTCTATTCGAGTAAGTTTGAAAATTTCGTATCGAAAAATAAAAATATTTTTTTGTCGAAGATTCGAATTGAAGAACGATTTGTAATAACATTAAGGGAACCACATTACGTGTAAATAGACGATTCGAAGGAGAAATATCTTCTATCAATGATTTCATCGTCTATTTAATAAATTTCATTAAATATAGTTAAGGATCAATTTGTAACCATTAAAGAAATCCATTTTGATTTAATATTAATATAGGAGATAAATTGAAAAAAAAAGTATAAATAAAATATAAATTCAACGATTAATAAACTTCGAAGAAGGATGCCAAAAATACTAACACTAAAAATCATTTTGTTAACAAAGATGTAAAGACTCGAGTACGTCGTAACCTCGAAGGAATAGATGGTTATACATCGGTAAATAACAAATTGCGTTGATTCAGAGGAGAATGGTCGGCTAGAATAGCTTAATTAAGACGGGCAGCTTGCATCGTGGACGAAGGAAACAGAATCGAGCGAGCGGGGCTCGTTCTTCGAAATTTTTCGAGTGCACTCGTTGCACTCGAGACGACGCCGTTAGAAAAGGGCAAGACAAAGGGCACGGCGGCGAGCATTCACCAACATTGTTTGCGCCACTCGGTGCGATCCTGAAGACAGGGGCAGGAAGTGGTGTTCGCGAAAATAATGGGCGAACAAGATGGAGAAGATTTCGCTACCTTGAAATGGCAAACAGAGAGTGCGCCCCGTCACGGCGGTTAGGCAAATTAGCAAGTAAAGAGCATAAATTCTTCACGGTGGCCGAGGACCGCCGTGCCCGCTTCACAGGGGGTAGATTCGCCGACATATGGCGGCC
>NW_006263457.1:386777-396604 GCF_000469605.1 Apis dorsata
ATCCGCGTTGAATTATTAATCAGACGTTTTTCCAAACGACGAAACGAAACGCGAAAAATTATTTTAGAGAGAAAAGTACAAATGAAGAAAAAAATTATATATACTTTAAGCTGCATCGTTTTAACAATTCAAAGATGATGAAAAAAACGAGTTCTCTCGAATCGTGTTAATAAATTAATCTACGAAGAGGGAAGTGAAACGATCTAAAGCGGTAAAAGCAACGATGGCGACGATGTCTCACGAGAGTGGCATCATTCAGAAAGAAATTCCTATCCCGGCACGTCGCCGCTTCTAACGAGTGTAATAAACGAATTAAGGAAGGGTGTCCGCCACGCCACTTTACGGGCCTCGGTCTCTGGCTACATACAGGGTAGTCCTTTTTTTAACTGGTTCAATTAGATCCTATCCTCCCTATAAGGTGGGGATCTTGAGGTGGACTCACGAGCATCAAAAGCCAACGAGTTTCACGAGTAGTGAGTAGAGAGAGAGAGAGAGAGATGTGCCCCCGCTTTGTCCTGCTCGCCGCAAGATAAACATCTTGAGGCGTTTCTCAGTTGCCTTCCCCCTTCGAGCTGGCTGCCGACTTCGCAATTTCTGGGTTGCAACCGTTGTCAGGGTGTCCCCCGTGCATACGAGAGCACGTGTGCACCAACACCGAGCTCGCTTTGTGGCTTTGTGAACCGGACCACCGACAAGACAATGGAAGGAAGCCTACCTAGAGAAGGCGTGTTTATGACACCCGGTAGATAACCGGCCCCCTCCCCTCCAAATTATTTTGCCCTCGATGAATCCTTCATCATACATTTTGACATACAATCTTTCTCGCATCTTACGCAGTGGAAATATTTTTCTATTAATACGATGAGATTTGGATGAAATTTTTCTTGTGACGTTGTTAAATTAAAAAGTTTTCGCACGATGTAATTTGGAATAATTGTCTACTTGTGATCTCTAATTTGAAGAACGAAAAGAAATTGTGAATTTGAGAGAAGTCTTTTTCCTCCATAGAGGTATTGGATGAAGAAATTCCCTAGGAGGAGCAGTCACTGACACAGAGCTTAACCGCCGGTGAATCTTCCCACACCAATCAAAGAGCACCCCTCGAACGCTTCCTCTTTCGCCGTTTCTCCTCTCACCCCCTCGTAATTCTCTCGGGAGTTATCTACCCCTGATGTGTGCCGCTCTGTCTCTGTGTGTACACGCTCCTAAAAGCCCCTTAATTCCGTTCATTTGTACCGCTGGCATCCGTATCGAGGATCGGCCGAGCAAGAGGGTTTGAACTGTCGTCGTTCTACCAGCCGATGCCCCCCTCCTTCTCAATGTATCTATGCGCAAACCAATCGATCATTCCGTTCCTTCTTAGATTTTCTTAAAGATATCGCTGTTCCAAGTGTTGTTTGATACCACGATTTTTCTCCTCTCCTATCAGAAGAGAAACTGTTCAAAAAAAAATCAATTGAATTTAGCCTTCTTTTTCGAAAGCAAAGTTTTCTCGAATGAACGTAAGAAATCGATCGAATGACTTTTCCTCTTGAGTTAAATTTTAATAACTTTCTTTTTTTCAACGTGGAAATTTTTCTTAAGGAAAGAAAAACAACGAAATCGCATTTGGAAACGCCAATGCCAAGCCACCTCGCTAACGAGATCGTCTTTTCGATAGGAGAAAAAAAGAAAAAGAGCGAAAAGGAGAACATGCGAGTAGAGAGGTCGGGGCTCTGGTTCAACGTTCGAAAGATTGAAATTTTAATGAGGCAGGTTTTCGAAACGGTGACTGTTAACAAAGTCTGTTAAAGCGGTAACGATTCGATTCGCGAGACACTCGAGAATCGTATTCACACGAGCGTACACTCGAAAGTCCGAATAACGCGGACACGGGATGTTTATGGGGCCGTATTCGGACTGGTATTGCCTCACTCAGCATGGGGCATGTACGAGGCGCACCCGTACCCCCATGCTGTCAGTGAAGTGCCCCCTCGTCCTACGAATCGCTTATGTATATCCATGGGAAAAATATTGGTTTATTTGGACGATACAAGACGCATTCGTCCAGAATATTAGACGTTTTGCGGTGATCTACGATGCCAATCGTGTGCAGACTTTTGTGCAAAAAGGGGGCAAAAATCAAATACCTAATAATTGTTTCCAAATTTCCTCGTGGTTAATAACTTTCACTGGGATTTCACGATGATTGGAAGTTTTTAATCAATCACTCGCAAAAAGAAATTGCAAAATAAATATCTGTTTCCAATCTGATTTCAGAAAAGAAAACTGATCGATTTGGGATCGATAGAATTTCGCGATGAAAAATGTGTTTTTTCAAATAATTTCTGTTAAATTGTTTCGAGATGACGATGATGACGATTTCGAATGGATGGAGGAGGACGTAAATATGCGAAAGTGGCGAGTACCGTTTTCCGAGGGAATGTGGCATGGTGGACACGTGACCACCAGGTTCGACACGTGGTTTCGAACGCCAGGTGGTCCTCCGAGCGTCACGCACCACATCGTTAAACGGCGATACCGTGATAAGAGGCCACGTGGGGGTTGATGCACCCCGCGAAGAGTCGTTTTTCCGCAACCGCCTTATCACGCCCATCTATGGACCCTCCAGACCTGCTTCAACTTTTTTGACAAATGGAAAGTGTGCCGTTCTAAGTGAAATGAAATCTCTCTCTCTATCTCTCTCACTTTATTTTATTTGGAGTGAAATTGATGTAAAAATTTTAAGAAAAATCGAGAGGAATCGAATTCAAAATAACTGTGTAAATAAATCCAATAGTAATAGAATTTAGAGATGGGTTTGGGATTCAATTTTTGGTCGCCCTCGGTCAAAAGAATTTCCACAAAATTCCACGCGGTTTTTGTCGAGAAATTTTGTATTGAAAAGGATGGAATAATGGCTGGTCGGATTATTGAAGGGAAATCGTGGGAGGCTCTGAAGAGTCAATCGCACACGGAAATGAATACCTTAATCGTATGGTCGATGTGGGCGATCTGACTCGCCAATAAGCCATGACATGACCGATCAGTTTACCTCTCTCTCTCTCTCTCTCTCTCTCACCATTATTTCCTGGCGTCGAGATTTCCACTATCTTTCCTATCTTTTCCGCCTATAGTTCACACGAGTCACGGCTACGCAACACGAAGGGATGGGGATCACTGCATAATGGAAGATGATTGCCGTTTGACAAGCCCCTTTTCATTTTTCTCCTTAATTCACAAACGATAGGGTTTCCATCGTTGTTCGTCGTCAACTTTTACATTATCTTTTAATGTTAATCTCCTTTTAAAAAATCTTCGGAAAGAATATTCAATAATCTAAATACAAAACACTCCTATATATATATATATATAAACGCTCGACAATTGATCGAAGAAGAATAAAATAAAATAATGCGTTCAATTTCCCTTTAAAGGAACGCTTGGACAAGAGCAACAGAGAATCAGGATCGAATCCAAGCCCACGTCCCATTATGGACTTATTAGGACGTCTAGGTAACCACCCCATATGCTGACCCAGAACCCGTACCAGACTCCCATATAGAATTACCATCGAGCATCCCTTCCTTCATCCCGTCCACGAATTCTCGGCCTGTCAGTGCCTCGGATAATCATTTTTACTTTAATAGACTGCGATCAGACCGTTGGCCATTCATCGCCGCAGACGCTCTGTTTGCGCGCGTGCCGCGTCCAAACAACAATCGAGAGGAACAACAGCTCCCCCCCCCGAGACCCTTTTTCCCCGTGACTTCGCGAAAATCCACTTCATGAGAATCCACGTCCGTGTTTCACGTCCGCAAGATGATGTACGAGTTCGCGTATCCAAACGACACGATCCTCGTTCCGAGGTGGCCGACGGGCGCGTGGGCGAAACCCGCCGCTTCCGGATCGATCTTCCCGGCTCGTGTCAAGAGGATTTCGCTGAATCTTTGTCCGCCTTTTGTGGATGCACACGAGGCGCGTGCTGGTCGAAGAATGCCGCTGATCCATCACCGCGAGCCTTGTTAGGGGCCATTGTCGCGAAAAATGAAGGAATATCGTCCTCCGTTTTTCGAGAAAAATTTCACATTATCTTCCTTCCTTTCTTTCTTTCTTTCTTTCTTTCGCGAATATTTTCTTTAGAATCTGCTTTTGAAGTTTTTCGTTCAATTTGGTGAATTTTTTCCACGAGAAAAACTGTGATCGATTCTTTTCAATTTGAATTTTTAATTTTCGTTTATTTTCGTTTAATTTTCGTTTATTGGTACGAAGATAATGAAATTGAAATACAGGAATTAAGAAGTCATTTGGAAAGCGATTCTTCAACGGTCATAAGCGCATCAGAAGGATCCCCCGTGATGGCGAAAGGATTACAGGGTTGATTATTGACACAAGGGGTTGGTCTGGTCTTAGGCCTCCCTTCTCGCTGGTCTGGCGACACCCTATATGTTTGAACACATTTGTTGATAACCCCTTCACAGCGTATCGAGTTACAGGGATTTATGGAGTACAAATAAAAGGATCCGTCGAGACGTTAATTCCCATACCGCAACATCTCCCTTCATTTAAATCATATTTTCTCCACTAGAGATTCAAAATTCGATGAAAATTCGGCATAAGATTAATAAAATCGAAGAATGAACACGGTTCGCAATCGAACAATAAATCTTAAATTGGGGAGGGAGAGGAATTATTAGGGGTCAGTTTTTAAAAATTGCAAAATTTATATCGTCCACGCGTGCCAAGTATCAAAACTGGAGGATCTTCTCGGCGGGACGTCGGCCGAGCTAAATGGCGGGGCGAGCAAGTTTAATTTATGCAGACGCCGGCGGATCATATCCTAAACGGCTAACGAACCCCTACCAGCTACCGGTCGAAAAACTGGTCGCGTGTGTTCGAACAAAACGACGGAAGCAACGACACTTTAATGAGAAGAAATAAACGATCGAATATCCTTTTGTCCTTTGTCGCAACAATAATTCTCCTCCCTACGAGAGGAGAGAGAAAAAAAAATCTCGAAGAAATACGACGCATGCAGGGGAGGAGGGGTTGGATCTCGACGAAATACGCATCAAATGTTCGTTAAATAGAAAGGAATCATCGAATGAATCGATATAAATAATCAATTTATTGAGAGAGAAACCGAGAGAAGAGTCAAGAATTTTTTAACCCTCCAAATTGAATTAAATAGTGACAATTCGTTATTAAAGGGGATCATTTGAAGAAAGAAAGAGGAATAAAAATTCTTTCTACTCAAAACGCCTCTTTCCATAGAAAAGCTAATAAGGGAACCGTTCGATCAACGCGGTATCCGAGACGGTTGACGTGTCGATCCTTCCGCGAGGACAGCGGAATAAAAAGTGAAGAAGAGAGAAAAAAAAGAAAGAAAGAAAGGATTCGAATGGAAATGTCGTCAATCTTATGGAACACGATAAGTCATAAAAAACGGACACGTCTATATAGGTGCGCCGCGACAACTCGCGTCGAATTCGCAGCTGAGAGAGAGGATACGGGTGCCCTAATGGGGCGCGTCACGAAAATTTCATCGAAAAAATTTATAATGGTGACCCGCGGAGGAGAGAGGACGAAAAGTCAGGTAAGGAGAAGAGTATAAATGCTCCCGTATCGTGGAAAGATTCCACGCGGCGATAGGGAGAGCGATATTCCTTTTTTTTTTTCTTTTTTTTCGTCCCTCCTACCTACCCCTCCATCCCTCCCCCAATGCGGCCAAGCCAATTTAAATCAATTTAGCGGCAACCCCTCCCGCTTAAACGAGCTTCAATTGGCGCACAATGAAACGTTTTCGGGGGTTCCTCCGATCGTGGTGGAGGAAAGAGACGTGAACCAGAGTTTAATCTCCTTGGACGGGGCGAAGGATGGTCGTTCTTTAAGGGACGATGAGGATCGAGTGGATATATGATTACGAGAGTTTAACCCGAGTCAACGCGACATTTTCTTTCTCTTTCTCAATTCTCAGGAAAAAAGAATTCCAAGGATTTGTTCTTGGACGACTTCTTGGAATTCGAAAGAATTTTTTTTATTTTCCAATTAAAATAATGGGATTTTGTGATCGTATGAATTTTACATCAATAAGAAAAAAAAAAGAAAGGAAAGATAAAAGTATGATTCGTACGAAATAAGTGTGACGAAGGGTGGGACGAGAAATTGAAAAATTGATTGCGTTTAATTCGACGACAGACGTGGTGGAAACTCCCCACGAAAACGATTCGACACGTGATCGGGGATGCGATATTAATCGACTACCATCGATCGCTCCCCCGTTACAAAATTTCCTCGGCCAATGTTGATTGGATGCGAGAGTCGTGTTGCCGTTCGATAACAGATAAGATCCTATGGGTTTAATGAGTGTGAGAGAGAATCGAAAAGTGGAATCATCGCAGGTATGAACCGTGTGAACCACGAGGAGAATCATCCGATTCTCTTACGTAGCGATTTAATTAATCGCGTAATAATTAAACAATCCCTTTGGTAGCTGATTTCGACGCTTTACGAAGATCAATTATATAGAAATTGTTAATAATAATATCTTAAACCTTTTACTTCGATAGATGACAGGAATAGATGAATGAATATACGAATGATAATTTCTTTTTCCAAAGAATCGATTCCAATTTCATCCTCAATTTCGAAAGACTATTCTCCCCCTCCCCCACGCAGAAAATCCCATCGTTATAAGCCGCCTAGAAGCATATGTCACAACACCCCAGGGACATATCTCGAAGGGTGGTTTTTTTTTTCTTCTACGAGCGAACCCTTGATTTGGAGGGCGTGTTTTCCGGGCTAAATTCGGTTAAACGCGAAACAACAATGGCTCCCGTTTGCCACTTCCGAACAACAACCTGATCATCCTGATCTTCGAAGGATTTTTCAAACATTGACTGCTTTGTCTTTTTTTAAAGAAATGTCAGACAGAAATAATGAAATAATGCGAAGAATCATTATATAAGTAAAAATTCGATAAAAATTTCATTTCTTCTCTCTCTCTCTTCCTCTCTCTTCATCAGCCCGATCCCTCGAGATATCACGAATCCTTTGTACGTCTTCGTCCCTCGATAATCTGCAAAGATGACGCGACTCGCGTCGAGTGAATTACAACAAAGTTCACGTCAAGATCGGATCTCCCAGAAGGGCAGAAGCTATGAAAAACCGGAAGCAGCCGGCACGAGCCGAGAGATGCGAGCGGGTTACGAATGTTCCATCGAGCTCTTCGCTTCATCTGCCTCTTATCCAGGTAAATATCATCCCCTGAACCCGGGTTAACAATACACTATTTACCGATTCCGTTCACACATTATGTTCCAACATATAATAATATCCTTTTTTTTTTTTTTTTAACTCGTATAATTCCTTTGCATCGGAATATATTTCACGAAAAGTTTAACTTTGGACATTAGAAGGTAAGGTAACGTATTCGAGGTAAGGTACAATTTCTCTTCGAGGCTGCGCACGTGGGTGACAGGTGATGGAATATTTTAACCCTGGCGGGCGCGCCACTGTTAATAAAAGCGAGCGTGCATTCTATGCAAATGCCGCTGACAGATGCGTTCGGATAACGCCGAAAATTTGTCTTTCCCCGGGGACGGGGAAAAATTCGAAGCGAATTAGCTCGAACCATCGAGATCGAGATCGTTCCCTCTAGATTAATCCCGTACGCGGAGCTTTGTATCGAAATGTATGGTGCAAAAAAAAAAAAAAAAAAAAAAAATATAATCCGCTCGTGAAAATCGCGGCAAAACTCGCTCACCGAGAAGTCATAAAAATACACGAGACACCTAGACAATGGTAGAAGGTGGAAGGCAGAGAGAGAGAGAGAGAAAGGAGAAAAAAAAAGAAGGGAGAGAGGATTGGAAAAAGTAAAGAAAAAGAGAGAGAGAGAGAGAGAGGCGAGAATGGGGGTAGGCGCAATTTTTTTCAGCGATATTTCCGCAATAATTGTCGGTCGTATCGAGGCTCGCCAGCTTGGAAACGGAATGGCGACCGGCAAAGAGATAGTGTCACAGGCAGAAGCGTAGTTCCAGCCGTGGCGCTACCTGTGTGCAAGTACCGAGGCTGTACCGACACGGGGACAAGTACAATAGGGCCAGTGTCGGGGACAATAGCCGTGGCCAACAATCAAATCAGAGCGCTATCAGCCGGCCCACCCACCCCATCCGCGTTTATCCTTTGATCCGCTCGCTTGCTCGCTCGCTCGCTCGCTCGCTCGTGCCCCGGCAAACACTCCTGATTGCACACCCTCTGTGTTTAAACAGACCCGAACTCCGCTTCCTCCACCCCTCCCCGCTCTGCCCTCTCCTCCTCCCCTCCTCCTTTTCTCTCCGCGCTGCTATCTTCCTTCACCCCTTTGCTACTCGCTTCTCTTCTCTTCTCTTTTTCCTTCTCGATTCTTTTTTCCTCTTTTTTTTCTCTCGTAAAAAGCAATCTTTTAGAGATAGGAGAAGGAACGTTTGCAAGCGTGGTTGGAAGAATTTTCGAGGATATATATATATATATATATATTTTGATCGGGCGCGTTTTCGATCTCTTTCCACTCGACCCCTTGACACCATCCCCTCCCTTCTTTCGATGCCAGTTCTCCCGGAGAACTATGGAAGGGGTGAGAGAGCCATCACCCGGCACACGGAAATCCCTGCCCTTTGACCGACTGTTTCTTCTTCGCCTTCCTTTTTTACGCCCCCCGAAACAAATTTCTCTCCGGCGTATCGATTCGAGCGTTACCAATTCGAGTTTACCAGTAGTTGCAAGCGTCTTCTTATTAATTAAGAGCCGTGTTCAGGCACACCTGTGAACACGTGGTAGGAAGTGGAGTTATCGGGAGCGCACGTGCCCGATACTCGAAATCGCACGTGCGNGGATACGCGTCGTCGCGCAAAAGAAATGTTATCATTCTCTTTAAATTAAGGGCATTAGATCGACAATTGGGTCGTCCCCAATTATTCGCCAATTTCATAATATTTCGACGATTTCTTTAAAAACTATCGAATCCTCGGTTCACTCTCGAGGAGTTCACTACGAGGCAGGAATTATTATTAACCGTGCCCCGTCCTTTAGGTGGGAATCGCGGCAACTCTTCAATTCCGAGGACGCGCTCACCTCGGCAGATATGTTTGCGTGGTGGGTTCAGGTTCGATCGAAGCGTAACGGGCCGTTGTCTTGGATGCGGGTACCTGGGGTCGGAGGCAAAGGGATGGAGAAGGTAGGAAGTAGGAGGATCCTACTAGGGACACCCCCTTAGCCTCGGGACCAGCTGATTGCGAGCTCGTCGCGATCTATTCCGCGGAGCTCTCCTCTTCTCTAATTAATAACAACACCTCGAAGTGGATATCCTCTTCGTTCAAACTTTCATCGAGAAAAATATTCGTGTCGAGGCAGAAGTGTTCCCCCTCCTCCCCCGAAACAATTTTAAAAATTTTAAAAATTAAATTCGGACAAAAGCAATCAACTTGGATTGTTCGAATTCGAACAAAGATCGTGGAATCCTCGTTGCGTGGAGGAGAACGGCCCCAGAAATCGAGGAGGGCCCCAATTCCGGAATGTAGGAGCAATAAAGGCTCGAGGAGAGCGGTGGTTGCACGGTGATCGATCCTTGGGCAGGTCGAGAGGGGTTGGTGTCTGCAATTAAGCACCCTCCGGCACACGGCGAGCTAGCAAAGCACCGGATTGGTCGGGCATGGCCACTCCTCTAGGCGTTTCCCGTTGCCGGCCAGGACTAACCACGACGTGCACACCATCCACCGTGCTGGCAACGTGCTGGCTCCAATCTAGTACGCACCCGAGCGGAGGCGCCTCAGTTCACGTAGCGACTTCGCGTCGCACGCATCGATGCGTAG
>NW_006263457.1:396908-399792 GCF_000469605.1 Apis dorsata
ATCGCTTTAGGAGAAGAGACGTGATTAAAGGGGGCGACCCTGTGAATTTGACTGGGTGATTCGAAGGATTTGGAGGGAACGATGGGGGGGCGAAGTTAGTCGATTTCGGGCGATAGGGCTTGATAACTCGGGGTGAAGTGTCGAGAGAAGGGAATAGGGAAGAATTTGTGAATTGTCCAATTGTCTGGTACCGGTGCGACGTCTTCTAGGAAGCAGCTACGACTATGGTGGTACTGTGAGTATTTTCGCACGGTTCATCTTACTTTATCTTATTTTTAAATTAATTAGAGTAGATTAGAGGAAGGATAATAATTGGACAAAATTTTCTTTGAATCGCGTCACGAATGGAAGGAATGGACTCGTCCGCAAATGGAGTTGAGTAATTTGGCTTTATCTGCTTTGTATTCTATTCAACGAGAATATATCGTTTAGCAGTTTGGGAATACATGAAATAATGTAAAGTTGGTTCCTGGTGGTTTAAGTTAAAAATACATTCTGATGTCTTAAATTGGGAGAATTCGAAGAGGCTCGATAACACGATAATTGGAAAAGTTTGGGAGCAGGTGGCGACCATTTCAGCATCGATTTCTCTTCCTGGACGAGAAGCGAGATTTCCCTAGTATCTAATCAGTGGGCGTTCTGCGGGTTTCTCATTGGTGTGTGGGCGTTATCACGGACCCCGATTGGTCGATGGGTATTCTAGAGCTCTCTGCCGCATACATGCGCACCTCAAGGCTCCGAAATCGTGAAACACTTAACTCGCCAATTTTACGACTGATACTTTCTTCAAACTCATAAATATTCCATTTTAAATTTTCTAATTTTCCATTGTTCCTCCAACATATAAATATATCTTCGCAATTTAATAAGACTCGAAGACCTCGTTCTTGGATTTCAAATCATATTCCAACAATTCGTTAGAAAATACTCTGAAGAGATAGTCTCGAATGTACAAATATTCAAAAAACTGGATAAACGAAATTGGAACGAGTACACTCCATCATCGTTTCAAACTTAAATACTCGTCCAAAGTACACAAAATTTGAGAAATAATGTTGCACGTGGAATCGTATTCTCGATATTGAAAAAGAAAATTAGAAACGAAGAAAAAAAAGATAGCGTTGAAATCCAGCCAAGTTAAATTATCCTGATGGAGAATATTTTAAAACAGTCGAAACAGTCGATCCTTGAAAACGGTCGATCGAAGAGGTCCCGAGTCCTCTATTCTTGAAAACCCGATTACGGATGTTGCCGTGGCTCGCTATTGATCACGGCCCAACACCTCGGAGGACAGATTAAACGAATGTCCGCGGGTAAAACGATCTCCCTTTATCTCGAATCTCAAGAACGCTCCCTCCCTCCCTCTGCCTGCCCGCGCCGGTGAACAACTCTTTGAACCCGCTCCCCGTCTCCGCTCTCCTCCTCTCATCCGAGCTACGATCCTTTTATACGGTGGCGGTCGAATGGAAGCTGACAGTTTACCAGGTATTAATTATGCTCGCCCGTCGCCGAGGGTAACTCGCAACCCTCACTTAACTCGAATCCACTTTCCAACTATTTTCTGCACGCCACCCCCGTAATAACAGCCACCACTGATCTCTTTGAGTACTCTTTACATTTCTTTCCAGTAACTCTTGTCTTTTGTCTGTCGAGAATTTTGTGTAAGTTCTTAGTTAAGTTCTAGCTTGATTTTGGATTCGATCGTTTTATTGTTATTCATTCACATTGTTTCATAAGTTTAAAAAAAAAAAATGAAGCTACGTTAATAATGTATTATGGTTCGAAGAGAGGGGGTTGATATAAAATATGCGATCGAAATTCCAAAGTATTTGCAACGACGAAGACGACGACGAATCAAAGCGACAAATTGTCCGACACGGTTCGTGAAAATTGCATCACCGCGATTTATTTTCTGCTCTTTCTTCGCCTCGTTTCTTTGGCAAACCGCGAATCGTTTTTCGCGACGAGGGGGCGCGAGAAATCGCGAAGAATGAAATAGAGGGAGGGGAGAGGTGGCTCGATAAAACTCGATGAACCTCAATGAAACGCGATAGAACCAAACAAAACCGGTCCAGCTGGATTTTTGTAAGTCAGCCAGGTTTTTTTGCCGATTCCCCTTCGAGAGTAAATCGAGAAGAGCAAGGTGCGAAGTAAGAGGAGATAGGCGAGGGGAGGACGACGAAGGGAATTCGAATGCTCCGTTTAGACGCTCCAAATTTTTAAATCATATTCCGTGATCGATCTTCCATTATTCGTCGATGATAGAAAAAAAACTAACTTCGAATTTTCCTTTCAAAACTTCTCCATCGATCGATTAAAGAATATCGCTCTTCAACTTCTTCAACTTTTCGTGTTTGATCTCTCGGTTAAATAACGGTGTAATTGGGAACGATCTTCAAGCGTACAATCGATTCCCATTGATGAATAACGGAACGCGTAATCTTCTGTTAAAATAATCCATGTAAATATTCCATCGTGTAAACATTCTGCCTACGCTATGTGCCTTCCTCGATCGAAGCGAGGAAACGAAGGGAAGATCGAAAGCTTCTTCGGGTCATTGCATCCAATCGCAATGCAATTCTTAATTTTCTCGCCGCCAAAGTACACGCGACGAACTTTAAAATTCTTTTCCTCCTAATTCAACTACAGATCCAACCACGTAAAATCGAAGACACGATTAATCTCTGGATAAATATAAGCTATAGGCGAAGAATCTCAACACCTCTCCTAAACCACCCCACGCGGCTCGTAAACCTAGGAACTCGAGAGAGAAACATCACACGGAACCGACTGCAAATTCTCGTCCTCATCCGCTCGCGCAGAAAACCTCTCTCTCTCTCTCTCTCTCTCTCCCTTCCCGTTCGTATCGAAGTGGCCACAGCCG
>NW_006263457.1:400046-405046 GCF_000469605.1 Apis dorsata
TTAACTCGTTTAGACGTAATCTCGGTGGACGATCCCGAGAGGCTGCCTCCTCTCCATCGAGGCAAAGAGAAATCTCTCGTCGAGGCGACACTCTCGTGATATTTTAGTGGGATACTCGCGGTATCAGCCTTAATATCTGAAATTCTGAAGGCGCCCATACCGACCGGAACGAGGATATACTCCTCTTCCTCCTCCTCTCTCTCGAGAGAGAGAAAGAGGAAATAAAGAAGGAGTCGTGGTACGCGTCGACTGCAGCCAAGAGGCCTCGAGGCCTCTTCGAACAACCGCGGGACAATCTCCTCGCAGCATCGTCCGCCGATGTATCATCTTACGCCGGTGCTAAAGGCGATGACTTTATCACCGATCCGGGCAATCATTCACCGGGAGGCCCACTGCCCCCCTCCCGCTTTTCTCACGAAGCGAACGCAAGAGCGGGACGCTTTGCGTGCCGGGGCCGCCTTCCTCGCCTTCTATTTTGCCTTCCTCCTCCTCGCCCGGATAACGGATCGGCCGCAGCGCGTGAGGGGCCCGCGCGTGAAATTATCGCCTCGAAATTCGCGCCAACTTCGGATTCGGCCAGGTCACGGCCGCCTTCGGAGATTTAAGGAGAAGGAAAAGAAGAGGGGAAAGAGCGGGTGTCGAGCGATGGATATAATAGTCGGTTCTCCCTCGACGTCGTCGTCGTCGTCGTCGAGGAGCAGCAGATCGTGGATCGGTTGTGATGCCGATCGTCGCGGTTTCACGCTTCGATTGCGCCTCGACGCTGCTGCGGTCTCCTGCGATGAAAACCTCCGTGACCATGATGAGGGGTTGTTTTTGCGAGGATGAAGTAGCTTTGTTTAGCGAAAATGTTGGCAGAGGAGAACTTTGTTGTTGCTGTTGGTGCAATCGGTGAAGATGGTCGTCTCGTGGTGATGTTTTGATTCCGGTGGAAATGGATGTGAAGGAATGCCAGGATGCGACGTTTCATTTTCGCATAATTTTCTCCTTCCTTTTTTTTTTCTTTTTTCCTTTCTTGTAAACCCCCGCGTGAACACAAATGTTCGTGGAGTACAAATGAAATTTGAGAAATTGCTTCACGTCTTATCGTTATACATGTACTTGATAAATATTTAATTACTCGACGATATCTTCTTCGAGTTCGTCGCAATACGAGGAAAGAAAGATCTTATCTTGAAATATGAAATCCATCCCGAACGTGACGAGAGTAGGTGGTTTCGAAGATCGTAAACGTTCGCTCGACTCGATAAAATCCAACTTTGTGCGCGCAATACTTGCTCGAAACGTTTTATCGATCATTCTAAATCGATTATATATCGTTTTCAACGCGCGAATTGGGAAATAAAGAGGAAGGATAAAATTATTTACACCTGCGCACAATTGGTGATTCCATGGTAGAAGTAAATCGTAAATTAAAATTTCACTCCCGATTGGTTTATATATACAAAAGATGCCGAGTAGAATTTGATTCATTTTCGAAAGTTTTTCTATTTACTGGTGGAATCTCAATAAAGAGAGACGTGGAGCTCAGTTTAGTAACTTTAGATAGCAGGTTGTCCCGATAGAACGTAGGCGAAGCGAACGTCTTCCATGGGTGTCTTCATGGTCAATGACACCTGATCGCCGATATTTATAACGCGCGAGCCTGTTTCTCCGTCAAATCGTCGAAACCTTCTGCGGCCCTCCTTTGTTGTACAACTCGTGTTATTCCTCGAATAACCGCTTCCGCGTATTACGAACATTGTGTTTGAAAACACAACGTGACGAGATAAACAAACCACGAACGAGAGAAGTGGGAACAGACATTCAAAAATTTACGAAATTTTTCGATCGAAGGAAAATTATCGATCATCGGTGGAATAGAAAGTCATGTTGAATTTTTTTTTTTTTTTTTGGATTATATACAAAATTCTATATGAATATCGAATTTCTCATTTTAACTGGAAACGGGAAAGGAGAACGCACTGACTCGGAATCTCGGAATCTCGGTTCGCCGATCGTTTTCGCGCACAGTTAATGCCGCCACAGATCATAACCGCGGACTTTAATGTCAACGAGAGAAAGGCAGAAGCATGACCTGACACGGGCATATATTCGCCAGACGATTTATGTGGAATCGCGTTGACCGCGAGTTTACCTGTACCGAGGAATATAAAGAATATTTTGAACGATTCTTACAAAATCCTCCTATAATCTCCAACCAAATCCTTTTAATTTGATCATTGATTCGTCCTTGATCAAATCTACTCTCATCGATTTTTCGATTTCGAAAAAAAAAAAAAATGCGTGATTCAAATTCGAAAAAAAAAATGAGAGAAAGAGAGAGATGTTATATTTTAGAAGAAAAATAAGCTCGCGACGACGTCCATTTAACCGCGAAATAACGAAAGGAAATGGGCAGTCGAGAAGTGAAAAGTCGCGGGGATCGATCTTTTTATCCTGGATCGAGAACGGATATAAGGATTCCGGAAAGGCGGTGAACGTGCCCCTTGTCAGGCCACCCACGGGTTCCCATAAGTATGGCGCGAGCTACGGCCAGCTACGTGCCATAAATCGGGATTTTATCTCGATACTGGCGACCCCTCGCTACGCCGGCTATTGCGTAATCCCAAATTGGTCTTTGAATTCGATGCGACGAGATTCGGGTTCCGGGGGAATCTCAAGGTCGATCGTATACGCAAGGAGCATCGGCTTATCTCTCGTCGAGGGAGGAACGGTTACGCCTTCTACGATGTTTCGAGAACAGTTGACGATAATCGTGTGATAATCGCGTGTTTGAATTATCGTCTAGATATAACCATTGACACTTTGATATTTTAAGTTTGCTTATAGAATAATAGAAGATTGTTGAAATATCTATGTATATTCGGTTTTGTTCATCGTTTTATGGAATTTTTATTTCTCTCCCTAGGAGTCGCGTTGGGTCGCCGACGATGTCAGCGACTGTTGCCGGCAACCAGCAACAGCAACATCCGCATCAAGAATGGGACATCAACGACTCGAACGTGCCAAGGGTAATTTTCGTTCGAGAATTATTAAAGAATTATTAAACGTATCGTCTTGCTCCGGTATTATCCAAGCACGATTCAAATGGAATATCCAAAGTGACGAGAAATATTGTTTCGTGATTCTTTCTAATTTCATAAGAAACGTAATTAAGATATTCGAAATGACACAAATGCAAAACGAAGAACTTTAAAATTATCTACAAGGGAGATGTATATATATATATAGATATTTTTGAATCGAAATTTCCGATAATAGTGATAATTGAAAACAATTATAGGTGGTAGAGTATGATCCCTGGTGCGAATGGGCGGACGGCCACGTAAGAAGAGTGTACGGGCCAGATTGCGAGGAAGCGAGAAGACACGCATCCGGATGGGCGATGAGGAACACGAACAATCACAACGTGAGCATCTTGAAAAAATCTTGCCTCGGTGTGCTGGTCTGTTCGCAAGAATGCATACTACCTGGCGGCGGAAGGGTTCACCTTCGACCGGCAATTTGTGACAAGGTAAGGGAATCGAAATCTTTCGGGTGAAATCTCGCCGAGTAATTCCTAAATTCTATTTTCTTTTTATATCAAATTCCTAAAAACTCTATTCCTCCACATTCCTCGACAACACGCGTTTCAAAAATTTTATCGCTGAAATATTATTTCAGAGATGAAAAGTTATAGATATACTTTTGAATTATATTATAACTGCGATATATATGATTATTGAAGCAAGGTGCAATTATAAATAACACGATTTGTGTGGTTTTCAGGCAAGGAAAAAGCAACAAGGGAAACCGTGTCCCAATAGACAATGCACGGGTCGGTTGGAAATACTTTCGTGTCGCGGCCATTGCGGTTACCCTGTAACGCATTTCTGGCGACATACCGAGCACGCGATATTTTTTCAAGCCAAAGGACAACACGATCATCCGCGACCAGAAGCAAAATCCACATCCGAGGCGAGACGAAGCGTGGGTGCCGGCAGAAGGGTGCGAGGACTGGCGGTCCTTCTTGCAAACGAAGCTGCTTTGGGTTCCAAAGTACGTTTATCGAAAAATGTCTTTCGATCGATTTCTTTTCAATAATTTTCCACGTCTCGTTACTGTACGTTCGATTTGCTTCGCGTAAATAAAGGAACAAAATTCTTTTACACATCGTAGACATCGTCATAACCTCTTCTCCCGAAACACGGATAAAAATATTCAAAAGATCGAAATTTATACGTAATTAATACTATTGCATGCTTAATACGTATAAGAGACTTACCGAGACAGGTAGTTTGGACGAACGACAGATTCCAACAACGCTTTGCTTGTTGAGAACAACTTCTTGATTCTTTTGTTAATTTTACGACTGATGAATGTATCGTGCTGTGCTTTTTTCAGTTAATGTCACTACGTGGAACGAAAAGATCGAATTCGGAAGCAATCGAGCAACCGCCAAGAACGACGCAGCCACCGCCACTGATACCGGATAAAGGTTAACAATCGTTTTATTTCCAAACACAAGCTTGTTTCGCGTTAAACACTGTCAATAAATTTTCGTAACTGTCACAAATGGAGTTTCGATAAATTTATTCTTAAATTCGAATCTCGCCACTTTTACCATGAACATTCTCGCGTTCGCGTTTACTATTTGCTCCGACAGATGGCACCAGCTGCTATAGATTATGCCAATACAACTTGCAGCAACCTTCAGATCATAGATTCGAGCGCGATTTTTTAAAACATTACTTTTCAATCTTTTTACAACAAGCACGAAATTTTTGTGTATTTGTGATTAATACGCATAATAATAACTATATTATTATTTATCTTATTCCAAGACCTAAAAAATTATTCCAATTTAGTACAAAGTTTTAACGTTAAGAGATTATTGCTACTATTATTATTATTATATTTATACTCTCTTCGTCTTTCATTTCCAAGCTTTAAAATTAAAAATTCTTCCATCTGCTTACAATTTATTCCTGGAAAATGTTAATATTTTTATATACCCT
>NW_006263457.1:407172-410409 GCF_000469605.1 Apis dorsata
TTCTTTACCTCTTCTTCACCTCGTCCATTCGAACAATCACTCTTTTACACGCCAACCTACAATCGACGCTCTGTCTGCTCGATCGTCTATCATAAATTCATTCCCTATATTCCCCGCGTTGTTTTCCTCAAGCGGCGAGCACAAGGGAGACGAGAAACGAAATCGGGTGCGAATCCGGTTCGCGTGCATCGTCGAACGATCAACGATTTATCGATCGCTTTTCGAGTCTATCTCTCTCGCATACCTCTTCGTTCGTTCGTGTTTTTTTCCTCTCTCCTTTTTTTTTTTTTAATCAATTGATCAATCAATAAACCCGAAACGAACGTATAACGTGTTTATTCTATTTTTCTAAAAAAAGAAAAGAAGTGCGCGAGCGATTTTTATTAATCTACTAAACGAAAATTATCGCTCGTTTTCGTGATTGCAAAACTATATATAGGTACTGCAATGAAGGATTAACAATAACAAGGAAAGACATTCGTTGGATCGTTCGATCGATCGCGAAACTCACGCTCGCGGACCTCGGTTGGTCGATTCTCGTTTTGAACTCGTTGTTCGCGCGAATTATGCCACAACTCAGAGCTAAACGTTTATTTTAATTATAAATCGCTAATTAAAATGTGTGCTTTTATCCCTCCCCCCGGGAGAATCGCTAAATCTCGTTGGAAAAGTAAAGTAAGTGCTAAATTATCTTTAAAGTGTAATTTGTAATTCGTCGAAGAGCGAAGTCGATCGTCACGAAACGAAATTTTAAATTCTTTACCTTGCTACGATGAGAAATAATAATAATAATAATAATAATAATAATGATAATAATAATAATAATAATAATAATAATAGAAAAAAAAACGAAAGAAAAAAGAAAAGACATCGACACTGTAATCGAAAGAAGCAAAACGTAAAAATAATCGTGTCATCTGCCTGAAGCTAGTCCCTTTTTTTTTTTTTTTTTTTTACATCGTTTTTTTCTACATCCTCTCGTACGATTCTCTTTTTTTTTTTTTTGTCAAATTTTTCTCTCAATTTTTTCTCGTTTTTTTTCTTTATTTTTTTTTTTTTTTTAACTTTTTTTCGCTTTTTGCAATTATTCCATTTGTACGTGAATTACGATTACCTCTCACATAGAATGTATAAACGTTTCTAAGCGTATAAATTTTGGTCAGTAAAAAAAAGAATATACTATAATATCGAATTATTATATTTTTTCCTATACACGTCACACGTAAAACAAACTCTATCAATACTACGTTTACATATTCTTAATTTTTTTTTCCCTTTTCATTCTTTTTCTTTCTCTCTTTCTCTCTCTCTCTCTCTCTCTCTCTCGCTCTCTCAGTTCAGACACACATTTGCTCGTTTACTCATTCACTCACTTTAGGCGTCTAGGTAAAAAAATGGGGGTGGGAGAAGAGGGTAAACGACGTTTCGTTTATAGAATTAATCGCTAGAAAAATAAAAACGCGGCTTTATCATCCACATGAATATATATATACTCTTTCCTCTCTCCTCTCTCTCTCTCTCTCTCTCTCTCTCTCTCTCTCTTTCAATCAATTTCCCTTAATTTATCGATATTTTCCTCTCACTTTCCATCTTCTTTTCTCTCACCTCTACTTCGACATAACCGAATCATTCCTCTCACTCGCATCATCCCGTTTCCCTAAAAGAAACAAATTTCTTCTGAGGTGTGGCTCCGGCACGTTTTTTTTTTTTTTTTCTTTTTTTCGTGAAACGTGGTTTTCCATTTCGGATGATGAAATGTTCTCTCGAAAAAAAAAAGAAAGAACATTCGCGCGTTCTCGTCTCTTCGTCCCTTCTCGCGTCTGGATCCTCGTGCATCTCCGCTCTCGAGAGACCAGATCGATCAAAAGTAATATAAAATGAGGGAGGGGAAAAAAAAAAAGAAAAAAAAAAAAATAGAATCGATCGACTCTTGAAAACGATTTTCCACGATTTTCGTGATATTCGCATCCCTTCGTACTTCCTTCGATCGAATTCTTCGCGACCACGAGAAATTAACACGTCTAAAAACGTTGCAGGCACGTCGCTTTGATATATTCGCGTAAGTGTAATAATATTACCGTCCATTTTGGACGAAAGAGCAAATTGGAAAAATTCATTCTTCCATACCGATCGATCGATGTATACATATTTTTTTTTTCTTCTTCTTCTTCTTCTTCTTCTTTTTAACGCGTTAATTAAATTTACTCGGCGACTCTTATGAGATCCTATGAGAAGCGTCGAAAGAACGGAGTAAAATTGATCCTCCTAGCTTCTAAATGTCCCATTTGCTTTCGCGACGAAACGAAAAACTCGAAATTCGTTCGTTTCGCTTAGCAAATTTCGCCGTTTTTTTCTTTTTTTTTTTTTCTTTTTTGATTTCTATATCTGCGATTTCAATCTCGCGCAGACCACAACAACTCTCGACGCACAAAAGCTGCTCGATTTTATTATACGAGCATTTCTCAAGGATGCTGGCTTTTCTCAAGGAAAATAATATGGATATGGATTCGTCCGTAGCAGAACGAGGTTGTACGTTGTTTCACTGCGTCGTTGCCGCACGAAAAATTTGTTTGTCACGATTGTTTCCCGATCTCTCATTCAAGGGGACTTCGAAATTGCGTTCTTCGGTCAGTCAACGATCTCTTGCCTTTCAAACGTCCCGCCAGAAATTTTGCAATCGTCGAATGCGCGAGAAAAATGAAAAATAAAACGAAACGAAGGATTGCAAAATTTCTTTGTTGACCACTGACCAAGAAGATCGATCTATCAACAACTCTCGTCCGCTTTATCGAATAAAAAAAAAAAAACTTTTTTCTTATCACGCACGAATCAATCTTTCTCGAAATCGAAGTTCTCAAATCATCTCGCGAAATCCAAAAAGCGAAAGATCAACGATAACAATCGTCACACACATGGTCTGGAAACAAATGTGGCTCGAGGTGTAACGGCTCGAGTACAACCGGAGTGTCGGAGCATAAGCTGCCGCGTCGTGTGACCGTCCCGCGACGTTGCAGATAAATGCTCTCCCAGCATCGGTCGGTCGAGCTTTCACAGAGAGAGCTTTCGCGTATCGTGTAAGCGATCGATGTCGCGTCTCGATCTTGTGTGCTTTTCACGAGGCAGTGCTTTCTTCCTTCGTCCTACCATTCGTCGTACGTTCGCATACGAGAAACGTGTAATGTGTGTAAAGGAGGGGAGGGGGGCATGAAAAAAAAAAAAAATAAAAAAAAAAGAAGA
>NW_006263457.1:410591-411550 GCF_000469605.1 Apis dorsata
TCTCTCTCTGCTCGAGGCCCTTCGAGCGAGAAAAGAATCAGACCGATAGAAATCGTGTGAACAATGTCGTAATTCCGCGTGCGTTTGCACGAGGAAATACCGCGTCAGATTCTCGAGAATATTAAAACAACGTCTCGCGAGTGTCGCTCGCCATCACGATCTTTCGTCCATCCAAGCATTCCTCTTCTTGTACGCGCGCAATCATTCGCGACGCTTCTTTATATATATATATATAGCTAATGATTTATATTTTGATTCAGAGATTCACGAAGTAATCTTGGTGGTAAAATTGGGAAGAGCGTGAAGAGCGACATATCCGAGACCTGTCCATCCTATCTCGTTTCCAGGATACTCGATGGGAAGGACGAGGGACTCGAGATCGAGCAGTCGAAAAATTCGAATTTCCTCGTGCATACGATGCGTCTGCTCGCGCGAATCGACACGACGATGGAAAAAAACGTGGATCGTCGTGGAAGCGCGACGTTTTCGGAGAGAAAGTGTTTACTAATTACGAATAACAAAGGAGAACGGGAGGAATCTGGACGAGATTCCAGATCCCATCACGTGGAATTCGTGCTAAATCTGTGCATGCGTGCTCTCGCGAATTTTACTCTTTCCCTTTCTTTCTTTCTTTCTTTCTTTCTTTCTTTTTTTTTTTGTCTTTTCTAATTTTCAATCTCTCTTTTCTCGTTTTTTTGTATGTATATGTGTGTATGTATGTGTGTCTTTTATATATATGTGTGTGTTTTTTCCCTTCTTTTAATCCTTTTTTCTTCCTTTCTTTCTTTTTTTCTTTTTCTTTTCAATCAGACAGAAGAAAGAGGAATCACTCGAAACGAAATTGCTAATTGCGCTACGAGTCAGAAGCGGGTGCGTCGTTCTCTCGACAAGCTCGAGCTACACAACCTATCGAACGGATTTGTTCTGCTTCGTCTTTTTTTTTTCTTTTTTTTTTTTTT
>NW_006263457.1:412455-414497 GCF_000469605.1 Apis dorsata
AATTAATAATAATAATAATAATAAAATTAATAATAATAATAATAATAATAATAATAATAATAATAATAATAATTGCAATTATATAAAACGATAGAGAATCGATAATTAAAGGATGCTAGTAGCGATCTGTCACAAAGAAAGCTAATAACGGTCTCTCGTTAATACGCGCTTTTCTTTCGATCGTCGTTCCGAGTTAACCTCTAAACAGGTTTGGACATTGAACGATAGAAAAAAATATATGTGTATATGTACGTATGTTTCCATGTGTGTATAATGTTTTACACTTTGTATACGTGTTAATGCGATTCACGTATGCATATATGCGCATGTATATATATATATATATATAATATATATCTATAAAATTCATCCTACGAAGAGTTTGCCTCACACCGGGTTTATCTCGACGGGGCTAAAGAAACCTAATAAATCTTTCTTTCGTCGGTAAGCATTCGTCGTTACGCTTCGAAGTAAAGATATTTATCTGTATGAGTATCACGTGGTTTTACTCCTATCCCCCGTGCAGCGTATTTTCCACGCAGGAATCATAATAAATCGATGATTCGAATAAAGAACGGAGTGGACCGACCACGAGGTACCCAAAAAAAAACGAAATCGTTAGAAGAAACATTGTGGTCGATGCGAGAGGAGGAGGCAATNTAATATGTGAAACATGTGTGTCCCGAAAAATGAAACGACACGCGATTATTTCGTTTTATAAAATCTTAGATTTCAGCTTATATAGGACCTATGTGTATGCGTGTGTGATTGTGTGTGTATACGTGTGTATTTATACTTTACGTACACGAATATTGCACGTATCGGTACCCGATTCTGCTTTCGGTACCCAATAAACCGTGTACACGAGTTTATATATTTAATATATATTATATATATCACATATATAATATATAATATAGTTTGCATATACAAAGCATTCGTGATTTTCGTTTATACCTTCTTTGTCTTGCTTTATCTTCGTTACTTCTTTCTTTCCTACCCCTCCCCCTTCCCCCCTTTGTTTTTTTTGCTCGTTTCTTTCCAAAACTTACTATACTACGATTTTTCTTCGTTTCTTTTTCGTCATTTTGTTTTCAGTGCAAAGATAATAAGTAATAGTAGTTATCGTAATTGTAATAATAATAATAATAATAATAGTTTTGAATAGTTTCGAATAACAAATAAATTTCGCCTCTGTGTATCCGAAATTAAAATAAAAAAAAAAGAACTCTCTCTTCCGCTCTTGCACACTAATAACTTTTTCTCTCCCTTACACGCGATCAGCCTATCGAGAAGAATATCATTTGATAAAGTTTAATTGTTCGTCGTAATAACGTTATATATATTCGCGGTTGCTTTCTTTTTTTTCTTGTTATCTCGTCTCTCTCTCTCTCTTTCTCTCTCTCTCTCTCTTTCTCTCTCTTTCATACACACACGCGCGCATTCTTTCTTTCTCTCTCTGTCTCATTCTCACGTTCGGTCTCGTCTGAAACGAAAAAATAAAAGAGAAAACCGAAAACGGAAATACAAACATCGTTACGCTTCACAGCTAACCACAGCATTCGGCAAATATGTTTCGCTCGTTTAAAAATTATTTATATCACAATGAAACGCCAGCGCATCCTTTCCCCTCTGATCCCTTATTCGATCGTGGCACCCATGAACAAGGTACCCCCATACCTTTTCTCTCGATCTCTCCGAAAAACTTTCCTTTCTTCTTCTTCTTCTTCTTCTTCTTTCAACGATTCGACTGATTCAAGGATGCGTCTATAAGGTCTGGCAGGTTTTGGCCTTGATCCGAGAATAATTCCGGATGATCGCGAACATGTGTATGCTAAGGATCCGTGTCGGTTGCGTGTCGGATGAACTGAACGTGCAAGGCCACAAGTGTTCATTCCCGCGACGCGGATCCGCGGTCACAGGGTTTATCGAATTGGCGGAGAATCGACGGACCCCTCTCTCTCTCTCTCTCTCACACACACACACACATACACACACTCTCGCTCTCTCACACACTCTCTCTCGCTCTCTCTCTCTCTCTC
>NW_006263457.1:414578-416193 GCF_000469605.1 Apis dorsata
ATTTATCATTTTTCCTATTCTATTCTTGCTGAACGCTCGCCAACATAGCTGCACTGTTGCTCACAGGTTTCACGACCACACGATAGAATTTGGTACCGCGTCGTACGCGATATCGATTCTCTGACTGAAACGTGAACAAATGATTTACTCGTTTTAGTAATAATCATGGACGATTGGATTTGTATTTAAATGCATCACGAATGAGTAAAAGTAATTTTACCTTTCTAGCGTGACAGTACTGTTTATCCACAACCTCGACGATGCTCTGAGTATTCTTCGACTCGTCGGGATTCGAGCCCAGATCCAATTCGGAAGAGGAATCCGTGTTGAGGAAGTAGAGCGTGGTTGACTCCTGGTACAACGTGTACGTACCGTGGGTGGGATCCCAGAACATCAACACGTTATCACCGGGATCGCAGCTTGTCACGGTGATATGGCCCATCTCCATAAGCTTCGTAGCGGTTTTCTGCATTTTCTTCTGGACGTGCGTCAAGCACGTTGTGCAACCGCAACGACGCTGCGGTTTGGGGCTGGTCGCCGCGTCCCTGCGCGCGCTCGACTCGGAAACCACCGCCACAGAGGCGTTCATGTCCTTCTCGCGGCACTCCGACGAGGACGAGGAGTCGGGGGCGGCGAAGTTCCTTGGACGTTCCTTCACCAGCTCGATCTCGAGCCGGACCTTGTCCGCCTCTAGGGCCTCTATCTTCGCCTCGGCCGACTCTTTGCTCTCGCGAAGCGACTGCAATTCGGCGCTCAATCTCTTGTTCTCGTTCTCGAGCATCTCGAGTCTTCTCGAGAGGCAGGTCGGGTCGTCGTTGCTCGCCTCCAGCCGCACCTTCTTCGACTCGGACACCTCCACCTCGTCCTTCTCCGTTTCCAAGTTCTTCGCCACCTCCTCCAAGCTACTCTGGCTCATCTCCAGTTGCTCGTCGCTGCTCTCCTTGTGCAAACCAGGCTCGCTCTTAAAATTCTCCGACTCGGTCAAACGCCTGATCGTGCTCTTGTAACGCTTGCACTCGTCCGTCAACGCTACCTCCCTTCTCCTGAACATCTCCATCTCTCTGTCCTTCTCCTCGATCACCTGCGTGGCCAAGCGTAGATCGTGAACCAATTTCGCCACGCAATCCGTGCGCTCGTCCTCGATGCTCCGTATCGCGACCGGCTTCTCCTGCTTCATGGCTTCTTGCGACGCCGAGGCCAACACGTGACCGGCCAACTCGATGAAGTCTGGTCTCTGAAAAAGAAGAGGAAAGAGAAAGAAACGAGGGAACGTTTTCAATTTCGGGAGAGTTTCGACGTGAAATGGGGAACAAATTTCGAGAACGTTGCTCACTTCGATCTTATCGGTGCTGTCGCTCGGGCTGCTCTCCATGGTCGTGGAAGCAGTCATCAGCTTGAACCGGCTCCTGATCGACTGCAACTCGCTCTTGTACTCCATCTGCAGCTTTTCAGTCGCCTCCTTCACCATTCTCTTCTGATCGCTACGCGCCGTGTCCAAGCTCTCCTCCAATTCTTGGATACGTTTCTGGCATTGAGTGACGGAATTAGTGAGCGACGCAATCTCCAAGAATCTCTCGTCGTTGGCATTTTTCACGGCCGACTCTTTCTCGGCTCG
>NW_006263457.1:416208-419744 GCF_000469605.1 Apis dorsata
CTGCTCCAAAGCCTCCTCCAGCTGTTGGTGAAGACGCGTTTGCAGATCCCTCATCTCCGTTTGCTCGTTCTCCAACTTTTGCCGCATGGTCGATATCAGACGCTCGTGCTCGGCCAGCTCGGTCTCCTTCTCCATCACGCTTCGTTTCAACGTGCATATCTCCTCCTCGCGATTCTCCATCATCTTCTTCACGTCCGCCATCTCGAGCTCGTGGTCCACCGTCAACTCTTGCTCCCGTTCTCGAAGGCGGCGGTCGCACTCGCGCGTGTACAACGACAGAGCCTCGCGAACTTGCTCGGTCGTCTCGGAGAAACCGGTCGCCCCCTCGTCCGATCGATCCCTGAGAACGGCCAACTCCTGGCGAACGGACCTCAACGCCTCGTACACCACAGCCTTCATCGTTTTCAAGATGGAACGAAGCCTCTCCACCTCTTCCCGGGTGTTCCCAAGATTCTCCTGAAACGTCGACCGTCACAAATGCGTCGATGAGTACAGGGGAAGGAAAGCGTGTCCTCGCATGAAAAACGTGGCAAGAAAAAAGACAACTATTCACGATCAAATATCGTAATATAATATCGTTCACAGGCGTGAAATAAAGAAAGAAAGTAAAGAGAATTAAGAGAGTTGTTAGCGAGTAGGGGAAAATAGGGAGAGAGAGAGAGAGAGAGAGAGAGAAGTTAGATTCGACGAAGAAGAGCAAGAAGAAGATCCCAAAAAAATGTGTGAGTCGAGTAGCGCGATGATTATTCGAATGATGGCAAACGATAGTCCGATTCGAATCGAAGTCGTCGCTTTAACTCTGAAAATCCGTGTCATATCTCTCTCGTCTTTCGATTCGAAATATCGTCTCGAGGAAAAAACGTACTTCGGGAACGTGGGAACGGGAGTTATCGAGTGCGACGGCAGCTATCCTGTAAAAAAAATCAAAAGACACACGCACTCACAGAGGGACGACACGACACGCGGCCGGCTAATCAAGTTAACGTAAAACGAATACGCAAGCATGTTCTAGAGAGAAAGGTTGGCGTGGACAACTCGTGAAGAAAGAACTCATGGCAGGCAAGAGATACATACCCACACGACTTTGAAAATTACTTTGCAATAAGTCAGCGCTAATAGCTTACTGGATAGCGAATGTAAAGACAATGACAACGAAAGTTACCTAGAAACCACAGAAAGGGAAAGTAAGTGGACATAAAAATTCAAGTAAGCGGACAACGTCTAATAAAAAAAAAAAAATATACCTTTTCTTAAAAACGTTTGCACGAAAAATATGTATATATAATATATATATATATATCACAAAGTATATCATTAATACATATATATACTCTATTTTATATATATATATATATACAATATATACAGAATTACAAGATAGGAGGATGGCGTAGAGAAAATGATATACACATAGACAAGGAAAACGAGGAGTACACGAGTCAAAAATTGGGAATACTAATTTCGAATATGTGTAAAGCAAACAAGTATATGTACCATATACACATACATATATATATATATATATATCTCGTAGGAGGGATCGAGGATACGTGTATATATATATATATATACATACATACATACATATATATATATATATATTAGCGGTAATGGAACGTTTACGGCTACGACTACAAGGTCTGTTAGCGAGCTGTAAGTCGTCCAGTACCTGGAGAAGGGAAACGATAGCCTGGTGCTGGCCGTCGGCGGGATGCTCGCTGAGGCTGCTCGGCAGAGACTCGTCCATGTAAAATTCGGTAGCCATGAAGTCGGTAGGCCCAACTCCCACGGACGGGCTGCTACCGCCGCTGCCGGACAGCTGGTGGCGTTGCTGCTGCTGGCCGTCGCACATCACGGACCGTGACAGGGAGGAGGGGGGATTCGGGCTTAGGGAGTTGGGCTCCTCGGCGGCCATCGTGGCCGATGGCGTCTCGTGATATTTGGTAAGACAGTTCGTAGTAGCACGGTGAAGCAAACAGCTCGACTCGCCGTTCTCGGCGCACTCGGTTAACGGGCTCAGTTGAGCTGGACGCTCGCTCACGGACAGACTGGGGAAATGGAAGGATCCAGGCTCGCTCGAGGAGGATGACCGGTTCGTCAGGTCCGCGACTTTCGAATTAAGCGGGGATACGTTAGTCGAGGTCGAGGAAGCGGGGGAGACGCTTCGCGAGGCACCAACCTCCAATTGCTTCTGGCGCATTTGTTTCGCGCCATCGAAGGACTCCGGTTTAGAGTCCGTGGCGCCCTGCCCGATCTTCTCGAACTCCTCCGTGTCCGTCTCCGATTCGAAACCACCCCTGGAAGAAGAGAAGAAAGCTCGGGGTAATCCTTTCCCTCCTCTGGGAAATTTTCTTCTTCGGGGATCCGAATACCTGTCGAACAACATCGGTGCCCTGGCTCCTCGTTCCTGCTCCTTGGCGGCCACGTCCACGCGCATCGAAGCGCTGTCCTTCTCCTTGTTGTTCTCGTCCGTGCTGGTAAGACTCTTCGAGAGGAAGAACTGAGTGATGCTGTTCAAATCTGGCGACGAGATGGTGAGCGCCAGATCGGGTAGCTGGGATCTAAGAGATTCCATATCCTCCGCCGTCAACTGCAACGACCATCGTAATAATCGACCTCTCCTCGACAATGAGAATATACATAAACCTAAGTTATACCTTTGGCAATCCGTTATCGAAGACGGATGGCGCCTGGGTGGCGAATGGCGGTGGCGTGTCTTCAAGGCCGGGGAACAAGGTGTTGAGGAAGTGGCCGTCGAATTTACTCTGAAACTCCCTCCTGCGAGCCAACTCCTCGCTGTGAACGGTGAGCAATTGGCAGGCCAAGTTGCTGGCCCACACCAGGAAAGCCTGCGAGAACGTTCTCCTGCGAACGACCTCGGCCACGGCGTTCATGTACATCTGCGGCGCGAGATGGATCTGCTGCAGCACCTCGAGGTGCCTTCTCAAACGTTTCAGGCTCTCGTGATACATGACCAACTTGCCGTCCACCTCCATCATCTTGTTCTCCACGTACATGATCCACTTGAGCCGATGATAGATGTTCACCGACAGCTCCTCCTTCGCCTTCGTGCACCTACGCCTGATGTCGCGCAACTTGTTGTGGTTCTGCAGCATGACGAGCAGCTGGCGCCTGTGCGACGTGCACAGGTCGGGAAGCACGCTCGCGTCGCCCAAGTTGTTCGCCCGGCTCTGATTCTGGAGGAAACCCTGGGCGAGCTCCCCCTGCTCCTGGACCAGCTTCTTCGTCTGCGCCATCAGCTGCTCCAAAGCGAACAACCTCTCGCCCAGCCCCTTGATCTCCTTCATATCCTGCTTGTTCGCGCTGTCTATGGCCGCGTTCACCTCGGCCTTCAACGCCTCCATCACCCTCTCGTCGAACTGCTCCAGACCCCTCGAACACTGTTCCGCCACCTGCTCCAGACTGCTTTGATTGTCTTTCGCCGAGATCCATCGAAGCAGGCTCAGAACCTTCTCCCTCCCCTCGGAGTCCTTCTCGGGCTGACTCGGCTGCTCGTCCGGGCTCAGCAAACCCTC
>NW_006263457.1:419874-424306 GCF_000469605.1 Apis dorsata
GCCCTCAGCGCTGGCAGGATTGGAATTTTCGCTAGGGTGCCCAGGTCCGCGTTGAAGCTACAAATTTGTCAGATTTATTATTATTCAATCTATTCCTATACGAATACGATAATAAATGATAATTTATTTCGACCATTATTCAATTTATCCAGGCGTAATTTTTAATTAATTTTCTCGGAAATCCTCCGTTTCTCGCTTCGCGTCGTGCGATGCAACGTCATTGAGAAAGGTAGAAAAAAAGAAAAAAGAAAGGGAAAAACAATTGAAATCGCGAATTCGTCGCGCCGTGATTATGCAAATCGGATGATACAGTTAACTCTGATTGAACCGCCGCGCTCTTAATTATTTATTGGAGCTCGAATCCGCTTATCCTTTACCTCTCGCTTCGATTTATCCGGCCGCGCGTTCTAAAATAAGCCGGTTTCGTTTATTTTCATGCTTACTTTTCGAGTAGTTCCATGTGCCGCTGCCTCTCCGACAAGTAAACGGCGAAGCTCTGCTGCAGGAGGTCGGCCCGTGACTGGAACATCTGAGTGATGTCCTCCAGATTCGCGACCACGGCCGCCCACCCCTGTTGCTGAAGGTGCTGATCGTGGACCAGCCTCTCGCAGATCCTCGTCTGCTCCCGCGCCAATCCGCAGCACTGCTGCGCCAACTGGGCGCGGGCGATCAGGGTCTGATAAGTGGCCGGCATAGCGAGCGACGCGTCGATCTGATTCTGAAGATCGACATCTGCAATTTCAACGAGGATCGTTTCGTGCGATCTTGTAATGGAAGGGCATATATTTCGAAGGATCTCAGGATCGAAATTTGGATCGAGAGTGGGAGGGGGACGAATTTTAATTTTCCATTTCGAGTTATTTCTTTCCTGGAATTATTCTTTACTTTTCATCGCGTTCTCGATTACGATCCAAAAGTCCGACCGATCGTTCTCAACTCAATCGTTTTGATTCTCGATAAAGAAGCGTCGAATCGAAGGATAATTCTCATTGATTAACAGGGATAACTCGTGGATAAAAACAACTGGCTGTTGTTAATCAAGGGGAACGGATCACGCTTGCCGTGGATCGGGGTCGAGCGATTAGAAAATGGACGATCTCCGTTTTTCGTTGGAAATCCACGAGGGTGAATTTCGAGGGCGAGTCTCGAGTTGCATCTCTAAAACTGGATCCTCGTGGGTCGATAAAGTGGAAAAACAAACGAGGAGAGGAGCGTGTATCGATCGTGTACACGAAGATGATGATCATGCGCTTTCAACCGGTGGATTAAAAAATTCGTGCGACCTCTTCTTCCAATTCGATGTACAAAAATTTAATTTAGTCGTCGATTAAAAATAGACAATGTCCAATTTTTTATTACAAATTCTTTTCAACGCTGTTTAATTTTTCTAGTTTTAGATTTCTTTTATTAAAAATTTCGTTTCTTCCATTACCTTGTTAACCCTAGAATATTTTCGCTATGTCTATTGCCAGAATTTCTAGCTCTAATGAAATGTTGGGTTTTCTGGTTGCTAAGGGCTCGTAGAACCCTCCCCCTTACGCCAGTAATTGCTTCTCCGGGTGTGGAAATTTTTCGAAGCCCCAATTTCATCAAGGTAGAACGTGCCCCGGGAATCTACTGTCAAAGGAAAGCCCATGAGTGATGGATTGTTTCCAACCGCTGTAAGGGAGGGTCGTTACCCGCACAAACATTCGAAACCAGAGAGATAGGCGTTGGAAACCATTTCGAGGAAATTGACCAAAAATTCCCTGGATAAACAAAAAAATAATAATAATAATTGAATTAAATTCTCTGACATCCTAGACTCTATTAAGAATAGAAGGCGCAGAAGACGCGATGTTTGCTTTTCCACATCAAAGATACACAGTCGTATCATTTCTTGTTCTGAACTTGCGTCGTGTGGGACGCAATAATCGCTACGTTTCTTCACATCTACGATTAAAGAAATTAAATCTATAATGGCTCTCTCGAATGAACGATCGTCACAGATAATCGTAACGTATTTTGAAGAATTTTGAACGCGCGAGGAAAGCAAATTGTAACTACATTTGGAGGCTATTGCAGGGGGGATGCGAGGATCGATTCTTGTGCGATACGGTTTAATTCAAATCCTCGCAAATGGGATGGTTATATCCCTTCGAGGAAGCGAGGGATTGGAGCGGATAGAGTGTCCACCAAACTGCATGTATAATTGATCGAGCTTCGCCAATGCAATCTTGGCACGCGATGAAAGCTCAAGGTCGTGGACACGGCCCGCGCCATCTCTGCACACTTACGTCATAGCCTGGATTCGGGGTTGCACACACTAACTCGCGCACCTGGTGGCCTTTTCAGATATTTTCAATTAAGTTCCAAAATTATTACGATTCAATTTCCTTTCCAAAATAATCGTATCCTCTGTTTGAATATTCATAAACGAATTATCCTCTCGTTACTTGATATTCCTCTCATTCCAATATTTAAAAATTTTGGAAAATTACGATCGAATCACGAATCGAATCGTGTTTTAACGAGATCCTCCCACGACGAGACGCGAAGATGAATCTCCCTACAAGTTCAGTGACAAGCTGCCGATCGTTAACCTACGTCTCGACAGGTCTCGACGGTTGATGGAGGAGAACTGTTTACGTGTACGCGTGTAAAGTAAAATCATTGTATTTTGATTGAATAATACGATAGGACGCTCAGGTTACGCTGAGAAACATTCTGAAACGAGAATACGCTCGTACGAATCACGTGGGAAAATTCAATGGATATTCAATATATTATATTATATATCGAGTACAAGCAGACGGTTGTAGAGAAGTTGATGGATGAACGTTTGTCCGATGTCGTCAAATATTTGGTTTTTCTTCTTTCTTTCTTTTTTTTTTCTTTTTTCGTCGCAAATATTGACTGCGAGCGTACGAGAAATTTATCCAACGCGTCTCTCGAGAACGGAAACTTGCTAATCGCTCCTCTCAACCGAGATCCTGCAATTCGATTCGATAAAAAGGCCTCTCCAACTTTGTCCATTCTCTGCTTAATTTCGAAAGAAAAGGAATAAGAGAGAAAGAGAGAGAGAGACGTATTATTAAAAGAATTCATCGTCCTTCGAATTTCAAGCAGCCGGCGACACACGTTCGACCGAAATTCGCTGGAGGAAAAAGCGCTGCGGCACGCGGAAAAGAAAGGAAGCGCGCGAAGACAGCAAAGAGGGTGGAAGAGTAAATCGAGGCTGAGGTATATATATTGCACAACTGTTGGACAACGTATCGATTTTATGCCGCACCGGTTCGGCATAGGGACGGTTTCCTTTTTTTCTTTCCCCTTCCCTACGACGCCCCTAGTTTCCGCGTGCGAAAGAGAGAGAGAGAGAGAAACGAAAATCTATGAAGAAAGATCGCGGAACAGAGGAGAGGTGGAGAAAGGAGGAGGATCGAAAAAAGACTCGAAACGAGATTAAGGCGGAGAATTATCGAGAAACGAAAGCGAATCTTTGCCTCGCTTGCTCTTAATTTCAATTGTTATCGCGATCGATTAATTCGGTTCGATTTCCGGCCTCGACAATATATAATATTCTCACGGACGAGAAGGGGCGCTAAATAAATCAGAGATCGGGTGACCCCGAACAGTCGTTCGCAAATACATCGAAAATCGATTCGATCAATAATCGCTTGGTTTTTAATCGTTCAAGGAAAAATAATAGGTGACGAAAGTCTTCGATCTTCGAAAAAACGCAGAGAATTGCGTTAAGTACGTTCGCGGTCGACTGTGAGTTTTATTATTTTGTAGGCTGATTGTGTCGCTATTCGAACGATCGATCTTCATTTTCTTTTTTTCTAGTAAAATTCAGAGATAGATGCTGAATTCGTTTCGCGAGAGAAGCGATGATTTACTTGCATGCTTTCACTTATTGCTCGTCGATGCGACAGATATATTCATAAATAAAGAGTTATCCTGCTGTGATTATTTATACATCGAGTGCAACGCGTCAAACGGCGCGCATCGTACGTAAGGCGATTGTAGGCGAGTCGGAATACAGCGAAAGGGGGTCGCGGCTCCCAAAAAAAGATCGGAGCGAGCCACACTTCTATAACATTGTTGCACAATGCAGAAGAGACGCAGATAGGCTAGCAAAGATGATGAAAATTCGCTTCGTGTTTCGCGCACCGTATATAACGGCGGTGACCTCTTTTCAATCGTGTAATTGCGTAAGCTTCCGGCGCGCAGCAGGTTGAACCTGGCAAACAGGGGCCAAGAATTTCACGGCACGACACTGAATTCCCAGAATATCTTAACTTGGACTAATGCTCCCCTTTTCTAATTATAAATTCTACGCACCGCAAAACACACACCCACGCGTTCGCGAAACGTGGACACACATACACGCTCGCGCCGGAAAGAATCGATCGATAATAAGTTTACACGGATTATAAAAAAAAAAAAAAAT
>NW_006263457.1:424487-425839 GCF_000469605.1 Apis dorsata
CAATTTTCCTTCTACGAGGAGTTGCTGCTTCTTTTCGTCCCAGCCTCTATAAATCAACGTTTATTGAGAAATATTCAAAAAACACCACAACTATTCGTTTCGATCCCCGTGTAATCTTTCCCCCGAGTGGAAAAAAGCTTGGTTCGCTTGGTTGGAAATATTGAGAAAGAAGAGAAGGAGGAGGAGGTGCTGCACGTTCGAAAGAAGGAGAATATTACGAACAGCTCGAGAGTTATCCAAGTAAAATTTTTAAAATTTCATCGCAACACAACACATCTTGATTGATCTTATTATTATCAATATAATCGAATACTGGGTGTATCCGGTGGAAGTTATTAAACAGGATTTATCCTAAGTTATTAAAGGGTGAATGGATCCGCTTGGTTGGAGGAGGAGCGCGGTGCCAGAAGAATCGCGAACGCCGTTTCATTCGCGTCCACTTGGTGTACACGAAGCGTTCGTTTAAAAGCCTGTTGCTCTGCCAACCGACGACGACCCGATGGGAATGCGTGGACGCACCAATGAGCGTGGCAGCGGCGTAGCGTGGCTCGATGGGTCGCGATCTTATCCACGGTGAAAACTCGGCCATCCATCCGGTGAGGAGGAGAAGATGGGGGAAGAAATGTTGGGCGATGGTCGGATCGGTTGGTCGATCGCCAGGAAACGATAAAACCGATCGAGGAACCGCGCGCGCCTCGATGAATATCGGTCGATTTCTCTCCTCTCCTCCCCTTTCCTTCCATTTTTCCTCCCCCTTTTCTCTCTCTCTCTCTCTCTCTTTCTTTTTCTTTTTCCCCACATCGTCGGTCAACGATTGCATAAGCCGCGGTCTCCCTGTTTCTCCTTCTATCAATCGACACGATTCGAGTGACGGACTTCGAACCTTCGCTCGAGAGAAACGATTTCATTTTTTTTTATTCTTCGTCCTCGTGAAAGGATCATACGCGATCTACCTTATTCTTGTGTCCCTCCTGGTGAATAAATTGGATCGAAAGTCGTTGTTGGAAATTTATGTATATACATTTTTTTCTTCTTTTTTTCCTTCGTTCGATATCGGAGCCGGATACCCACCAGCTTTACGCGGGTCGTAAAGCGGTGCAAATTAGCGATTTTCTCTGGCTGGTACCACGGTGAAACTCGGTACTTTTACCGTGTGTTTTCTCAATTAGAACGAATTCTCCGTTTTTTTTCCTCAAAAATGAACTGTAAACCGAACAACAAGAGAGAAAAGAGAAGAAAATTATTCGGCGGAATAAAGGAAAACGGGATCAAAAGCGTGAGACATTTCGCTTTCGATCGTTAATTCGATATCGGTGCCGGATTACAACACTGTCTTTTTTTTTTTTTTTTTT
>NW_006263457.1:426002-433594 GCF_000469605.1 Apis dorsata
GCGGGTATAATTATTCCGGAACGGGAGAGAAAAAAAAGCGTTTACGTAAATATCGGATGGAAAAACACCGGTCTCGGATCGAAAATGAATCACAATTTCCATCCGCGATCAGTGAAAAGTGCACGACCCACGATTCACTTGTCACGCACTCCTTCGACTTTACCCGATAACTTTCACTAGCTACACCCATAAATATCAAAGCACGGAGAACGTGCTTATTACCAGAGATCCATTTTCTCATTACCGAACAACATCCTCCGCATAGATCCAAATCTCCAATTGATTATTAAAAAAAAAAGAAATCTTTCGTTGCTTTCTAATCTATCTTCTTCCATCGAAAGAAAACAGCATCTAATTTATCCTACGCAGTTTACTTTCCATCTCCTTATTACTCGTAGCAATTGGCTTTATTTCCACGCGATTCACAAAATCTAATATGCAAAGTTTCGATGCAATTTGCGTGGAACGTAAATTGGAAGAATTCTTGGCGAGGAGCAAGAAAGAAAAAAAAAAGAATAGGCGAGGACGATCATCGGTCGAGATCAGTTCCAAGTGAGGGAGAAGATAGGACGAAAAGAAATTTTGGAATAATAAGATATTCCTCTTAGGAAAGGATGTGCAGTATCTCCGCGCGAATCGATCGTTTCTCGGCATTGTGCAAGACAAATTGCCGCGATGTTAACGCGGCGAGATCTGAAAAGGAAAGCCTCGCGTTACTAGAATAAACCGTCAAGGCTGGGACCTGGTCCAAGTATCCGATACATCGCTTCTAATATATCGCGCACACCCTGTATATACCCGTTACGCGGCCAGACACGCGTCAATAAACGATCGTAATTTACGATCCCTGTGTATCGAGAACACTTCTCCCGATTTATCACCGATTTCGAATTAGAGGATCGTGACACGAGAATTAAAAAAAGAGGGAAATATCGTCGAGATAAAAGTCTGTTCGTTTTCTCCTAGATATTAATTTCCTGATTAATAATTGAAATGTTCCTCCTCGTATAAAGAATGTGCGAAGAACGGAGAGAAACGGAGAATGTGCGAAATTATCGATCGAAGAAGAGCTCGTGTTTCGGGGAAAAAGTTTGCGGAACGTTCGAGGATAAATTCTGTATGGATAGACGAGAGTGTTACGTGTACGTATATATACAACGATGTATACATATTTTTACGATAAATCGTTAGGCACTCATTATATTCTTTTTAATGATTAATATTTGTGCAAATAACTCGTTTTATTAAATAAATAATGGCTCTTTGTTCGCGAGTATAATATTTTTCCTTCTCCTTATTATTTCTCTGATGATGAATAAGAAAATAAAGGAAGGAAAATCGCATAATATGAGAAGTACAGGTACATATATCCGTGAGTCATTTTATGCGGATGCTTTTAACAAAATTAATGCCTACTTTTATAGATAAAAGCCTGCTTATTTATTCCCACTTCGGTAATTCAGATTAATAAAATTAATAATCGAAATGCTCCTAAATAAATCGTTGTGTAAATCGTTGATTAACACGAATTATAATCGATCGAAGAGAACTCGTCTCGTTTTTTTTTTCGAAAAGCATTTTCGATTCGAGACAAACGAGAAAAGAGATTATTAATTTTCGACGCTGTACGGCACTGCCGGCTGTTATCATTATTCGCGTTGAAAAGGAAAAGAGAAAAGAAGAAAAACGAGAGCAAAGAAAATCGTATCCGCGATAAATTCCCGTTTCAGTGGTTAATTGACCCGATATCAAACGCCGTTTCTCTCCCGTATATAACATGAATCTTGACCCGATCGAAGATAACCCTAAGCACCCCCGGTGTCCTTTCCTCCCATTTCCGTCGCAGAGAGTTCCATTTCGCCGATCCAACGCTTTTCCCTCCTTATTTCTCCTCCCCTTTTCGTACCCTCGTTCATTCGCCCGACAGATAATTCCCAGAAACTCGCCGAGATATCGTATTCCCCTCCGATCTCGAAAGTGGCGCGTGGCTGCTAATGCCGAGTCCACGCTAATGCTACTCAGTGCACAACAATTTTCGCCAACAATGATCGAAACGTCGAACGGCGAACAGGTTACAAATTGCCCCTCCCTCTTTCGAAAATACTTCACACAACTCGACGAACCTCTTGTAATGCAATCTTTTATAACATCTTTTATAATCCTTCCAGTCGAATCTCTAATAAAGCTATTTTCATCGTACGATTTTATCTACGCTGCTCGTCGAACATTTCGAACGTTTCGAAAGAGAGTTGAGAATAATGTGACGAGAATTTTGATAGCTACAAATTTTATCTCAATCTTACCTCAATTATCGTCCATATTTAAGCGAATATCCGTATTCCCTCGGAAGATTATTCTCGGCTTCTGATTCGGTAAAGTTTGGAAAACGAGATCCCAAAGCATCGATCCAACGGTAAGTTCAAAATGGTTAACTGCCACGTTTGTTCGATAGATAGCGCTCTGGCACAGGACACGTGGTTCTAGGTTCTGGTATTCCGTTGTAGGCGCGGCATAACACGGTGGAGGGGAGATAGTTAATCGTCGCAGGACGAGATTATGCGCGTCCGCAACAATGAGCATCGTTGTGCAAGGAAAAGCGAAGAGAAATGGTATCGCGGGGTCTAAATAAAAGCCGGCCGATTGGTTATCGACGGCTAAATAAAGAATATCGGACCGGCTCGATGCCGAGTGCCAACGCGGACCATCTTTTGTTACGCGTTCCTTTTCCTTCCCAAGCTCTTTTTCGCACCTAGACACAGGCTTCGCTCTTCCGTTTTCCACTCGTTTTCGAACTCTCTGCCTTTACTTCGCGTCACCAGCGACTCGTTCTCCAGAGTATTAATTTTAGAGTATTAATTTTTTGGAATTGTAGAACGCATCTCAAGATTATTTATTATTATTTATTACTTATTTTTCATTTTATCGCTTTTTCATATTTTTATTTCCATTTTGGAGAAAGATTAAATTATTTATCCTTCAGTTAAGAAAAATAATTTTCTATATTTTACCATTCTCGATTTTAATATGTTTGCCTTGATAATTCTCCGTCCTGTGTAAACCTCAAATTTAAATACTTTTCCACTACCTATTATCGTTTCAATCTCCACATTTTCAATAATTTAAGAACCCGAGGAAAGAATTTTCCCTTTCGAATACCTGTTGGCAACCTTGAAATGAAAATCTTTCGGCCAGTATTCCGTGCCCGTTAGAATGGAAAAAAAAAAAAAGGTTTCGGAGAAAAAGGAGAAAACGAGCGGGGGTGCGGGGTTGAACGGAGGCCTACTAGGCCTGGCGGATCGATGGCCGAGGTTCCGCTAAAGAGACCTATATTTATCCGTCTTTGGGTCGAGGGAAAAAACTACTGGTCATCCGCGCGAAGAAACGTAATTTTGGAAACGATGTTGGGGCACGATGAATAGGGGAACTATCTAGATAGAATCTTTTTTTTCCCCTCTTTTTGGGGGAAAACGAACGGCGAGAGCACGGTTTCGTGAGAGAGAGAGAGAAAAGGAAAAAGAAAAATAATCTCGAAGTGACGTTGAAAAAGGAGGGGCGTATTCGTACCTGCTGTGTTCCCTTCGTGGAACGGAAAGAAAATGGATAAAAAGGTTCGAGGCAAAGTCACTTCGTCATCCTAATATATAATTGGATATATAATTTGTACTCGATTCTCAATAACATTCCTAATCGCTCGAAATAATAAAATATATTTGAATGTTGTTCGATCTTGAAAACATTTTCGAGAGAAAACACGCTTTTTCTATTCCAAAGCGAATATATTTATGTATTTACCCGTAATAATAATCATCAATCGACGTTAAGAGAAAGAAGATTTAAATAAAAGAGATTTGAAAAGTTTCACGAGTTAAATTCCACAAAAATTACGGATCGGCTCGAGAGAGGTTGTTGAAAATCAGATTGCAAATGTTACCAATTTTCTAAACGACCCAGTCATCCTCGATCTCTCGCATCCAGTAAAACGCTCTCTCTCTTCGAATTAATATTCTTTCTTCGCGGGAACACACCTTTTCTTCCTTCCTTCCTTCTCTTCGTCTCTCTCCCTCCCCAAGAGCTTGCTTTTTTATCGAGTATATCATCGTGAAAGTTCGCGTTTAAAGTGGATCGCAGGCGGATTCAGAGGTCACGGAAAACGGCCCGCGGCCGTTCAACGTCTCCTTCTCGCTTTCAACCTCTTTTGGATGGAGGATGAAACGAGAAGAGACTACGTGGCGCGTCCGTAAACATCGATCCTGTTACTTCGAGGCTATCCCGAGTCACGCTCCACGAGATCCTTGAACGAATTTGGACCACGTCCATTGGGAAGCTGGAGTCCAAAAAGAAGCGCCAACGCTTTCCTTTCCATCCAGAGACGTCGAAATCCGGGTTTGCTTTTCGAAAGGAATTTTCTTCTCGAGAGGCGTGTAATTGACAAAATCGGTAAGAAGGATCTTTATTTCGATTATTCGTTGGGGGGAAGGATCGAAACATCGTGTTTGTTTGGAGAGAAATGGTTTTCCTCTCGCGACTTCCCCGATTCTCGCTCAATCGGTCGCAAGAGGTTGGGCAACGAACGGTAACGCCGCATTCCCACACACACTCCACTTTCATTTCTGTTTTCCCAAGCAACAACAATCCTGCCTGCCGTTACATAAAAGGACTTAAAACGGGGCCGAATATGGATTCGATCCATTTCGAATCTGGTCGAGAAAGAAGCCTCGGAATGGTTTTCAATAAAAATCGAGCGATTTCTTAAGTGCGATTTGTGCCACCCGCTCTTTGACGAGAAAACTAAACACCCGTTCCATCGAATTTCGATCGAAAATATCTCTTTCGATTCTTCTTCCTCATCTTCCTCCTTTTCCAAATCCGAAGTTAATGTGAATTTTGATCGCCTCGAGGGAAAATTTCAGATACAGGCGACGAAAGTGCAAAGATTACTCGTAAACTAGGTGCCTAAGAACGATATTCCAGAATTCGATCGAGGAATTTCTATAAATCGAAACCGGCGGTTCGTGAACGTGGAACGATCGATCCGTACGTTTATCGCCACTTAACACCGTCTGGAACGCGAATAATTATTCAAAATTGCCCGAAGATAGTTTAGAAGACGCTGTTTAATCACGTAACCGGCTGTACAACCGAGGGGATTATATATTCATCGATTATATCTGTCCGTTTATCCCGTACCCCGTAATATTTACACGTTGCGCAATAAAACTAACGACATTACATGGCCAGCCTCGCGTACCTATTTATGCATTGTTTACCGTTCTCTTGTAGGAAGCAGAGATGTCAATCAAAACACAATATTTCCTATTTTGAATATGTTAATGCGCGCTAAGAGATCACAAGTTTCTAATAATAGCCGTTATTCATCATTCTCTCTCCCTCTCTCTCGAACAAATCGAATCTATTCGTCTTCTCCAACCCGACTATTCATCATCTTTTCCTCGTCTCGAAAAAGCAACTCGAGTTTGAGAAAAAAAAAATAATACTAATTTCCAAGTGAAAATTCCAAGGGATCGTTTGAACGCGAGGAGAATTACAGATATCCGTAATATCGCCTTTCCACCCCATCCGGGGGAGGGTTGCGCTTAAACAAAGGAGCAGCGGCCGCTCCTCGAAGCCTCCCAGGTCCCAAAGGATCGCCCCATCGTCGTCGTCGTCCAACAAACAAAGCTGCGGACACGGCCCCGTTCGCACGATTCGTGGCGTGACGCGCGCGAAAATAATAATTGCGGGAGGGGTGGGAGGGGTGACGCGCGGAAAAATCGAGCCGAGAGGATAAAAAGGCAAGGGGAAACGATATCGTCGGCGCGCTTCGTCTCCACACTTACATCATACGCTTGGCCGTATGATGCGAAATTACTCCATTATTCGCGGGCGCGCGTGTGCGTTGGTGGCAATGGTAAATACGTTTGTTTCTAACGTGTCATTCATGATCTGATACGTCGCTTCCGCGAAATATTGCTTATTACGATCATCGAGGCGACGCGGTTCGTCGACGGAATTTCTTTAATATGTTTTTTTAACGAAAGCTATTGGAAATTCGAGATTATCGATTTTTCGTCGTCAATTGAGAAAATTTCGACGAAATTTCGGAAATCTCGGCGAAAGTGCGTTTTAGAAAAAATTTTTATTATTATATTCTAAGATCGAAATGTGCGATTGGAAAGAATGAGGGAGGAAATACATAAATTCGTATATTGCGTTGTATAACGATTTACTTCAAGCGAATTCTGGAGTAAGGAGGAATTATCCATCGATCTATCTATCGATATACCGATATTTCGAGTAAATAAGTCGATCGATCGAATAAAAATTTACGGGGCGATTGCGTTAATTCCTTTAACTCGCGAACATGAAGATACTCGTGCGCTCGCAGCTTGTAACTTCCTGCTGACGCAGAAACTAGAGCATCCTGTCACTCCGTAACAATGCTCGACTGTTACTAAATTGTTGTATCGATCACACTCTTGACGTTTCATCCACGACGCGCCGTCGTTTTTCTATCATCCTCTCTTTCTCTCTCTCGAGAAAAAGAAGAAGAAGAAGAAAAAAAAATAGAAGAAAAAGAAGAAGAGGTATCTTTTCTCTCCAATCTCTCTTTTATCCTCGAATCCGACGAAACACGAAATTAATATCTCGATCCATCGGTCAACGAAGCGATTTGTGGAAGGGGAAAAGAAAAAAAAAAAAAATGAAACTTCATCTTGCGTCGATCAAACCGTGCGAGCAGTGTTGCAACCGAATAAATGTTGGGATGTAATCCTAGTAATTTCAACCTCGTAAAAAACCTATGACGAGCATGATTCGACATTAATTCCGATTAATGTAATTTCAGCCAATTACACCTCATTACAGCCTCGAACTTTCTAATATCTTCTTTCGTTTCATTCTATCGTGTTCTCGATCGTTTTTCGAAAAAAAAGAAAAAGAAAAGAAAGAAATAATAGTCGAGCCAATTTCCTTTCAACAACGTGTACATTGGCGTCGAGATTGCCGAAAGAGGTGGGGAAAGAAAAAAGGTATGCAAAAAAGGAAACGATTTGGAATATAATTTGGTTGGAAGGTCTGTCTATCAAAGCGTTGCACACCTCGAGAGATCAACTCGATCGTTGCACACGTGCACGCGTGTATACAGCGTGAGTCAAAATTGAGCTGTACATCCGTAATAAAAATATTTATTCAACACCGATGTAAGATAAGCGATCACCGATAAAATCGAAAAATATCGAAAGAAACGTTAATGTTTCTCGTCGTTAATATCCGATTAAGTTAAAATTAATGAATCGATTTTTCTCTCCTATTTTTTTGTTTTATTACCGAATCAGATTTATCAAATTTTGTTTAACCTAATCCCTCTCAAATATTGTTTAAACACTCTCTCGTCGTAAGGAGAGAAAGTTGTTGAAACCGAACACGTTTAATTTCTACTTTACGTGCGACAAAAACGTAAACGTAGAAAGATAAAATAAATTTATATCGCTGACGATGTATACCCAGGCTTTTGATCGTCGCTGTACGTATCCACGCGGGCAGAAGGAGGAGGAGGAGGGGGAGGGGGAAGGGGAGGGAAGGGAGGAAAAAAA
>NW_006263457.1:433885-436555 GCF_000469605.1 Apis dorsata
CTCGATGGTACTAAGAAAATCGCATGACCGCGTTGCCACGTTCTGTTGCAACAGCCAGAAAATAAAAGCCGCCCGAGGGAATGGAATAATATGGACACGTGTACATGTGTACATACCCACACACACAGGGGAAGGTAGCGCGATGAATAACGAAGCTATTGCTTATTCATTGCGATAACGTGGAATTTTCACCGCCGCTCGTTATTTCTTTTATCACCGAACCGATGTATTTAGAGCGCGTTTTTTTTTTCTTTTCTTTTCTTTTCTTTTCTTCTTTTTTTCCAAAAATAGGCCCGTTTTTAACGTCCGTCTTTTAACGTCTTCTCAACGAGCTCGAGAAGAACATCTCGCCGAATGGAATGCGGGAATGGCTAGTCGAAATGTGGAGGAATCGGAAGCGGAAACTCGAGGAAAATAGGGATTCGCAAGAATGGAACCGGTTTTTTCGAGATTGAAAAAACTGAAACCGAACTTCAACGATTCGAGTATTCCAAGATTATTTGCGGAAAGATCGAAATGGAAAATATAAAAATGTAAAGTCGCGTAAAAATTTTGTGACGCTATAAACGTTCGAAGGAAGGACTTGTATTGAATAGAAGAAGAAGAAGATTCTATGTTTCAAGGTTTGAGAATTATTATTACGTTTCGACCGCGAAATCGTAGGAAATGGAAGGGAGAAATCAATTGCAAGGACGTCTAACAAAAAAAAAAAAATACACAATATTGAATAACAATTACAACGACCTCGATGAATTACTTCACGATTCCTGTAACAGTTGATTCCAATTGTATTCAACGATAATGTAATTAGTGTAATTAACGTTTCCGCGAGTTGCACGAGGTAGGGAGGAGAATTCCATCCTGCAAACTCGAGCTGCTCGAATTCACGTTTAACTCCCCTTCCTAATAACTTAATCCTGTAATTAAAAATCCTATTAAAAATCACTGACAATCGATGAAATTTCATAGATCAAACGTTTCAATCGTGTAATCGAAAATTACCTAGAAGAGGATAAAAAGGAACCGATCGAAAGCGACGAGTGCCGTTGAAACGAATAACGATTTGAGCCGAAATCAAATCGATTTACTCGAGACCTGGCTCGAGAATGCTCGATCGAAGTGTACAAAGTCAAGGTCATACAATTTTTCTTTCCAGAAATCATTGTTATTTTTATTATTTGACGAAGCGAATCGCAAGAATCAAGATTTTTCCAAATATTCCTTTAATCCCTTTTCTTTAGAGATTTTCAGATTTTCGAATTTTCTTAATCGAATGCCTTTCGCGAACACTCCCTTCCTCCCTTTTCTCTCTTCTCTTCCAAATATTTTCTCTTTCCCCCTTTTTTTGTAATCCTCTCGATTCCAATCTAAAATTCGAAAATATTTTCGCGAAACGATCCCGCATATTATATTTCGAGAAAAGAAATTTTATTTTTAGCATTCCTCCATCGATATCTCTCCCCCCCTCCCCCGAATATACACCTCGGTTGCACGTATCCGTCCATTGATTGGAACGGTGTATATACCCCCCCAGTCGAACGATTTACGTCATTTCTGTTTAACGAGGTTCCACGTCACACGGGCGGCGGAAAATTCATCGATGGAATTAGACGGGAATAGAGGGAGGGAGGGAGGGGGAGATATAAACGACATTTCACAATTTTTCTATTCTCCTCCATTTCTCTCTTTCTCTTCTCTTTTCTTTTCTCTCCCCCTCGCAAGAATAATTACGCGCGGTGCTCGCACGTGTAACTGTGAAAGTGTCCGTGCAACACGTGCGCCACCGGATGGAGAACGGTTACGCGACCGACTCACGACTCGGGTGCCAGGTTGTCTGCTTTAAATTAAAGTCGCGTCATTCCTCGTCACACGTCGAACCACGCGTATTCCGGGCTCGCGTGAAGGAAACGTGTGAACAGGTATCTATCTGGAAAGGGAATAGTTGGGGGAAAAGGCGATCGTGATCAGATTCGGGTGACCGCGATCGATTGTTTTTTTTTTCCTTTCTTTTTTAGAGTGTGTTTAGAGGTACTCCAAAATTTCAAATACGTGTGGAGAGTATGTGAAACTATATTAAATATAGTTGTAGTTTATCAAAAGGGTTAGGATATCGTTATGCGTTATATTAATGCAGTTCGTTTTTATTTATTAAATAAAAACAATCTTTGATTACCTATTGGATAACATTTTTCTCTGTAAATGATACTAACTAACATAACAAGTGAAAGATCGTTACGTCTCTAAAAAAAAACGATGATGCCTTCGAAAATACGAAATAGCAGAAGCATCACGTAAGATGGTATAAGAATCTTGGAAATTTGCAATTGTGCCATTGTTTTTCCTGGATCTTAGCCATTGGCCGGGAAAGGAATTAGCTTTGAAAGAGATCTTTCAAGGTTTTCTGGAAATTCTTCGTAGCGTGTAAACGGAACGTCGAATAAAAGAAAACGGGTAGCGGGTCAATTGCGACGATGTGGTCGTAAATATCAAAAGGTCTGCTACGATAAGCAGATTTGCAGAATGGAACACGACCTCGGTTGGGAAGAGTTCAAGGGCTGAGAATTCTCGGATAATAACGCGGTGCAAATGATATTCGAGTGTAAATGATCGATCGAAGTGTGTAATGTTTTCTTTTTGTTTTTTTTTTGTTTTTTTTTTTTTTTTTTTTTT
>NW_006263457.1:436610-436913 GCF_000469605.1 Apis dorsata
ATTACCATTTTCTTTATCACATCGATATTTCAAAAATAATTGCAATTACTTTTCGAATTTTACCAAAGTTTCGTCATTCGGCAGAGAGAATATGCATTACGAATATACATAATAATTCTAATAGTTATCAAAATGATTAAGTAGAAAAAAAAAGGAAAAAACTTTGAAAAAATTTCGCTCGTGACGTCTGAAACCGAAGCGAATCGATGATTAGATAAATCTTGTTTTTCGTTAATTGGTATAAGTAATTGTTGTTTTGCATATTTGTATAAAAAAAAAAAAAAAAAAAACAGAAAAGAAAAC
>NW_006263457.1:436939-439867 GCF_000469605.1 Apis dorsata
TGTATAAAGAAATTTTTAAACTCGATTTTTAATTTCGCGTGTAATAATAATTTAAACAAGTGAATGCACTTATTTTAAAAATTGGAGAATCTCTCATTATTTAAACGAATAAATCGTTCGAGCTTGTCGAAATTTCATCACGCCTTTACGAAAATCGTCTAAATCGAACGACTCTTAATTACAATTACAAAAAAAAAAAAACGAAAAGAAAAAAGGAATTTTGTCAGTCATCAAGAATTTCGTAATAAAATGCAAATTAAGCGGTAAATAATCTCGAAACAAAGGCCAGTAATCACCCGAACCGGTTCCACAGTCACCGACACAATTGCAGATAATTACGTTAACGAGCGTAAATTTATTCGGATCGTTAAATCGAGTTTACGCGATCGACGAGATCACGCGAGAAGATTGATAAAAAAGATGCGTATCGCATCGATACGTCTCGCGCGTGAGATATTTCACAGCCGAAAATAGGGAATGAAGACGAAATCACGGGCCGAGAAGGAAACGTGTCTGTGTGTGTGTGTGTGTGTGTGTGTGTGTATGTATATACATATATCTATGCGCGAGCAGTCACGATAACGATGAACGTAATAATTGCAGTTGCGCTTTGCCTCGTTCCAAGGACTGCAAAATAAAAAAAAAAAAAAAAAAAAAAAAACTAACCAATAGTATAAGTTATCTAGCCATACCGCTTGCGTGGATGCGACGTATGTGAGTGAAAAAGAGAGAGAGAAAAAAATGAATGGATTCTGAATTCGCAATGAAATTTTTTTTTTTTTTTCTTTACGTAATATTCAAATACCTCTTTTCCATAAGGAGATAAGGAAAATTAAAATTAATGACTACCGCCATTGCGTTCGAGTTGAACAATAATACATCTCTCCGAAACCATTAATTATTAAGATGATCTCCTCTGTTCCAACGTTCTTACGAAAATTAGCCTCCTTTCTCGAGGGAAAATAAAAATTAAATTCGACAAGATTGAATACAATCGAGTGTACAAAAATTAAAAAAGAAGAAGAAGAAGAATAGAAAATTCTAAGGGTTTCGTCCACGATTTACAGATTTTTTTCCCTTTTTCGTTACGTTTTTGCAGTGCACGCACTGCAAGTTTCTGGCAGAAGAATCGCGAATCCTGATAAAACAGAGGAGTCGTTGAACGGCGAGATTTATTAAAACCCCCGGTCTCGCGTAGCCTTCTCTCTTTTTTCTTTTATTTTTTACTTTTTTTCCTCTTTTTTTTTTTATTTCCAAGCTTTTACGAGCAGATATCAACCCGCTATCGCGAAACTCGTTCCGCGAACGCGAAGATAGGGACGAAATAACACGTCGAATAATATCTGGCTCGTGTGAATGTCCACGTACCGCTGTTTACGAACATGTATCCACAGATTACCGTGTTTACAGCGGAGAGAGATCCATCGAGAGGCTCGAAGAGTCAGATTAGAGAGGAAACGATGGCGAGGATCGATCGTCGAGGGGGATGAAAAGGGGGGCGTTGGGACTTCACAATGGCTCGCGTTGTGAACGAAATAAAATCACATCCACGTATTCTCCTCGAATAATAATCGTTCGAGTGTGTGGATCCACGCCAAATCTCGATTCTCTCCTTTTCCTTTGAAAAAAAAATATTGTTTTTAACTATTATTCGCGATATAATTTACCAACTTAGTTTCTAATCAAGCGTGGATCCATGCGAATTCTTTCTCTTTTGGAAAAAAAAAGAAAAATTGACAAATTATTTTTAATCATTATTATAATATTACTATATACAATTTATCAATTTAGTTTCTAATCAAGTGTGGATCGAATTTCTTTTAATTATAGTTCGCGATATATCTCTGAAAAAGGAAAGCATTCTCGAAGGATTATTGAAAAAACATTTACGAAGGCGATTGCCTTCCTCAGTTTTTTCAAATAAATCTCATCGTGACTTACGTTTTAATTTTCTCTCGTCGAGAGAAGAATGTCAAGAAGTTTATTCCATTCGCTTTCGAAGGAGTTTGACGATACGCTTGATACATCCCTCTATCCGTTCGAGACAAAGAGGAAGTGGAAAGGTTGCGGGGTAAGAGAAATCGCTCTCGAGCTACCTCGGTCAAGTACACGCAGCGATATTCGCCCGTTCGTCGCTTTTCTAAACGAGCCCGTGCATTCTTACCCATCGATTGGTCCGCGCGGATTGCATTATTCAAAGCGACGCGAATCCATTATCCCGCGGCTCTTTCTCTTTCCACCACTCGCGAAATTCCACGAAATTCCGCGTCAACGATCCATGCTCGTCGGATACTCGAGAAGGATCTTTCCAAGAGGAAATATATCGAAGAAATTTAAAAATTTTCTCGAGAGTCGGTCTCGAACGAGAGAGTCGAAAGATCCCTCGAAAGATGGAGAATATTTCTTCGAAATGGAAAAATAGTTTCGTCCCTAGCGCAGAGTAGGAACACGTGTCCCGAGGAGAATTTGAAACCTTGAAACTCGTCGTTAGGGGAGAAAAGAAAGAGGGAAGATGATCGTTGCGAGGATTTATACGTTATCCTTCACGGTTGCTCGAAAGATAAAACTGTTATCCGAAGAGTTTTCCTTCAAAAAAATAGAAAAAGAAAAATGAGAAGGAAAGTTGGAATCTATTCTTAGGTCAAATCCGACACAACGTTTGCCAGATGTCACACAGTTTGCCGCTTGAACGCCTTTCTATTCAGAATTCAAGATAATCTGGTCTCTTTCAATAATAAGTACGACGTGTCACCTTCGTCTTATTCGACTGGGAAACTCCTTCAGACGGTAATTGTCCCTCTCCTTAAATGTCACTGACTAGTTAACACAACACAGGCGCGACATTCGAATGTAATTAGACGATTATATAAAGTGTTTATTTTTAAACAATTGAAATTTAAAATTCAAAACGATATATATATATATATA
>NW_006263457.1:440090-449511 GCF_000469605.1 Apis dorsata
GTTTTATCGCGCGATAGAATAAGAATATATTTTCAACATTAAATTCTAAAAAAATATCATTTTTTTTTTACGTAATCGCGTAACGACACCTGCTCAAATTGGAAGAACAAAGACACAACACGATATCCAATCACATCCATTTATCATCTCCACGATGGAGGATGGCCTGAAACGTCCGCTCGGATCCCTCGGATCTCTCACCTGACCGATCATTATCCGTTCGAAAGTTTTACAAGCAGGCCAAAGACCCGTCGCGAGGACTCGTCCACGCGTCGGTAGTGATAAATTAATTCAAGGCCAGCGGGAATAAAAGACCCAGGGGTCCATGAAACGAATGAACGAACGAACGGACCTCGTCCAACCGTGTGTTTTCACGTACTGTTGTCGAGATGGAGACGCGGGGGTCAGAGGTGGCCAGCCAGCCCACGTTTCCATCGAGAAAGAAATCCAATTTCGCGCGCATCCCGAGGCGAGTTGGCCGCATCAGCTGACGGCCGCTCACTCGGTCGATCCAATTGAATCCAATGGCCGAGAAAAGACATCAGCGATGGCGGACACGGCGAAGTTGCGAACCCTCTTCCTTCTATTCACCCTGGTGCGGAAAAGATCACGACGAAACGAATCGAACTTTTGTCGCCGCCATTTTCACTCTCCGGGGATAGAGCTTCGAAAGATTCCGTGGAATAAATCACGGAGTTGGAAAGAATTTTTCCTCCGTTCTTTTCGTTCGAGCGATCTTTGCCCGATTGGAAGACGTTCTCTCTCTCTCTCTCTCTCTCTCGTTCGAATAAAGAGGTATTTGTTCTTGTTTGTACAGAGGCTCGCTTCGAGAGGAGTTCGATGACTTTTTAAGATTCTCCAACGGCGAATATATTAAAATTTATACGTAGGATTTACGTAAGTTTCTTTTCTTTTCTTGTCCTTCTTCCTTTTTCTTCTTTCTTTCTCCGCCGTACGATTCTATTGCGACGGGACGAACGTCCGTCACGTATCAATTGCGACGATAAAATGGGATTAAGATACGGTAAGGAAACGTTGCCTCGAACGACCTCGAATGTGAAACCTGATGCTCGCTTTTAAGATCACCTTAGCTTCGTAAACAAACACGTTAACCGCCCGTGCCCGAAACGAAACAAAATTATCCGACGAATAATCTCGCGTTTCGAGCACCATTGTGCGCATACCAATTCTTTGCTTATAAACAGTCATCGATGGCAGGTAGATATATATATATATATATATATATATCTCAAGAATAAACATTCGTTTCATCGATACGAAATTATTTTCGTTAACCTTCCCTTCGAAAAAGTAACGTTACAATTTACGATGTAATTCTAATATCAAAACAGAAAAAAGAATATATCCTTTTTTTCTTTCGGAGAATTTCTAATTATTATAGGGAGATAACACTTATCACGGGTCAAAGATAAAACAAATGGTTCATCAAAAGATTATCAGAAAGGCGACACAATTAGCCGGATATAACTAGTTGCAAAAAGAAAAAGAAAGAAAAAATGTTTTCAGAAGCAGTTTATATTCCTTTTCAAATCCACATCCTGTTACATTCCTCCTCCTCCTCCTCCTCCACCTTGGGATCCGATTCATCCGTGCGCAGCTGTTCCATCCTCGGCCATCTAACGAAAACCGCCGCGTTTCCTCGAACGCTTACGTTCGCTCGCAGCCGGTACACCCAAGCGACAGAGGTTCGCGTGTCGAATCGTCAGCTGACGGTGGAAACGTCACGTAAGCATGGCATGGATAGACCGTGAGACAGTCCAGCATTTAAACGTACGTAGATCGTGACAACTACCGTCACCGCTCGTTGTAAAATGTATATACAATATTCCTTCTTCTCCTTGACTCTTCTCCTCCTCTCTAGAACAACGCTTGTCCGACGAATAATTCTTCGATCGCTCATTGACTTTATTATTTCGAGATTATCGTTCCTCGAGCGATACTCGAGGAATATGAATAAGAGAACGATATAATTTACGACGAAACGAAATTAATTAAAAAAAAAAAGGATTCTAAATGTTTGAATTCTGAAGGCATATAATCTCTAATCGAGTTTTCATCCTTTCGTCATTCTTTGCCCCGATTAAACCTCAATCGACTTCAACGATTGGCGAAGTAAATATTCCACCTGTTCGCTCTTACTCGGTATTGAGATTGATCCTCCGATTGTTACGTAATGGTTATGTATACATTATGAAATGCACTCGTTTCAACTTTTCGATTCCAGCAAACTCTTCTCTTCGGATTGATAAGAAACAATTCGAAACGATACACGCGTAGAGAAGTCGTTGCATCGATACAAAGTAACGAAATTCTCTACCGAGAAATTCGAGCAATTTTCTTATCAGTTACTCTCTCTCTCTCTCTCTCTGCCTCTCTCTCGTAACGAGTTATGTCATTACTTTACGCGATACGTACACGGTTATCGCGGTGCATGCTTACAATGGCTCGAGCTCGTAATTAAAAATTTGTCGAAGCAAAGAACATGTACATTTTTTTACACTTTTATCATCGTGTCTATCGGGCACGTGTGCTACCATTACCTTCGTATAATCGTAAAGGGGAAGGATCCGAGAGAGTTCTCCACGCGTCAACGATGAAATAATGATTCGAAAGTGTTCTTCTGCATATTTATCGTTTTCAATTCCTAATTTGCCAAAAGACGATCGTTAAAAATTTCCTCGATAAGGATTTTTAAGTTTTTAACAGTGTCGAGTGCGAATTGGAGAGAATCTCGATGATTAGAGGAAAACTCTAAGCTCGACAAGGATTCTTATCGACAATGGAGAAGAGGAAGAAATATTGAGAATTGTTTTTCCTCTCGCTTCGATCAATTTCACTCTTGGTTCTGCATGTGTCATTGCACCCTTAAAACAGGATCGATAATTGTCCCCGAACTCTCGAAATATCGGCTTTAAGTTCAACGATGGATGAAAGAAAACGCGGTACGCGGTCACGCTTCGAAGGAATGAACAAGGAAAAAGAGGATCGGGTTCTCCTCTCGCCGATTCATCTCGACTTTAACAATCCTGATTCTTTCAATTTCACCTTCTTTCTTTCCTTCGATTGCGCGAAACGAAACGAAATTCGAAACGAGTTACACGAATAAAGAAAAGAGAAGCACAATTTCAATCTCTCCTTTTACTTAGGAAAGAAAAAAAGAATATTCGCTTTAATAAGATATACTTAAGATATAATTCGCTTAAACATGGATGCAAGTTATTATTCCAACTAGCCAGCGCAACAAGATAACGTACTCGAGCCGACCCACTTCCTTTCCCCGTTTAAAAATTCGCCTAACCGTTCACCCCGGTTTCGAAACAACTTCCTGTCGTTTCTTTTAAACGAAAACAAGAACCGTCGTTTCAAAAATCGTGAACCTACAAGCTGCTATTCCATATTCGCTCTTTCGTTCAGCCGCGTGCCGGCGATTAACCAATTTCGCCGAGGAAACGATGCGTCGACCCAGTTCCAACTTGGACTCGCGTGGTGACGTTCTCAAAGAAACGAGATCGTTATCCGTCGGATAAAAGAATCGGGTCAAAGTTGGCCGCGAGTTGCTCATTGACGCGGGTCAAAGTCTTGTTGCGTCTACGAACGCCTATCTTGATGCCTGTATTCGAGTTTTTCGCTCGAACGAGGAGAGACGTGATCCGTCTAAACTCGAGACAGGGGGAGGGAAGGAGGGAACCTCTTTGCGATTCGTGACGCTTCGCAGGAGGCTTAAACCGCACGATTAAAGGGGGAAAAAGGAGCACGATGGTCAGAAAAAAAAAAAAAAGGTGGGTATCGGAGAGATTATTGAGAATATTCATGGAGATGCAAATTTTGTTTGCGACGATGAATGTTTTATGTAAGCAACGGTCGAAAGATGGAAACCTTCCGTTTTCTGATCGTGACCCTTTTAATTCAGGCAATAAAAGATCTGTTGTGTAACTGTATGCTCGAAGCATAACGGTTTCGATTAATTTGTTGTTAATCTTTCCATCGTTGAAAATGAAAATTGTGAGATAGGTAAACGAAGGATGATTAATCCTTGATCGATATCCATAAGTTACCAAAAATTGGATATTTCGTAGAAAATTTTGAGGATTAAATTGCATCAAGAAGGAATACCTTGCGTTTGAATGAATCGAAGGATGATTATTAGCGAATTAATCCTTGATCGATATCCATAAATTACCAAAAATTGGAGATTTCGTTGAAAATTTTAACACGAGGATTATATTACACCAAAGAAAAATATCTTTGAATGAATTGAAGGTTGATTATTAGGGAATTAATCGATATCCATAAGTTATCAAAAATTGGATATTTCGTCGAAAATTTTGAGGATTAAATTACATATCTGCGTTTGAATGAATTGAAGGATGATTATTAGCGAATTAATTGATATCCATAAGTTATCAAAAAATTGAATATTTCGTCGAAAATTTTGAGTCTAATTAAATTGCACCAAAAAGGGAAAGAGTAAAAAAAGGAACACCTTGCGTTTCTCAAAATGTAGAATTTCATAGAATGAAGAATAAACGAAGGATGACGATTTTTGCCGAATTTCAATAAGTTGATAAAATATTCGCGAATATTTATAAAAATTGAGTATTTCGTGGAAATATATTCGATCATCTTCGACACGAGGACAGAATGAATCGAAGAAGGAAGTGGGCTCGAACGATAGATGGCACGTTTCGTTGCGAAAATCGAAAGTGGGAGCGATAAGAGCGAACTTGATCGTTATTTCAGGGACCGGTGGAAACGGTGAACGCGAGGCGCATCGCGATACCGAGTTGGTCTGCGGTTTACGTTACGTGGGCCGAGGGACGTGAATCGCCGCGTGAAATCCGAGGTCCGCGCGATAAGACGGCCGAGGAATAGGAATAGGAAAGAGCCTTAGACGGGAAGAAATCGATTTTACGGAGGAGAACGAAAAGGATGAAACGTGTTAATGAAACGAAGCGTTAACTCGTGTTTTTCGAATATAATAATACAACCGGTATTTTATTTATTCCGCTTGTTGCGACTTGGAGAATAAAGACGATTGCGAAAAGAAAAAAAAAAAATAAAATCGTTGGCGAGATTTCCATAGATTTTAGCGAAAGAGCATTGTCCTGAGATGGAGCGCGCAATTCAGAAACTCTTAAGATATTGGAAGGATTGTTAAAGATCGTTGAAATTCAAAGCGAAGAATTCTTGGAAATCTTAATAATCTTATCGCATATCAACTCGCATCGTCTATTAATAGTACAATTTCTTTCGTCGCTTGTCATCAGAAATATTGTCAAAAAACTGCCAAACTAAAAATTTAAACTTCGATTTCTCGATGCAGGAAATTAATCTTGCGATGGATGGAACGCACGATCTAAGAATGGAAAGATCGTTGAAACTCGAAGAACTCTTGGAAATCTTGACGATCTCACGTACTATACGTTCTTTATTCCGTTTCTACGTTCGATACTAAATTGTCGTACAAAAATGTTGTTAAAACTGTCAAAGCAACACTTTAATTCGCTTCAAATTCGATTTCGATTCCAGTTGCACGCTTCGATCTTACGATGGATGGACCGATCTAAGAATGGAAAGATCGTTGAAACTCGAAGAACTCTTGGAAATCTTGACAACTTCACATACGTATGATACGTTCTTTATTCCATTTCTACTGAATCGTCATACAGAAATATTAAAACTGTCAAAGCAACACTTTAATTCGCTTCAAATTTAATTTCGATTCTAGTTGCACGTTTCGACCTTGCGATGAAATGCACGATCTAAGAATGGAAAAATCGTTGAAACTCGAAGAACTCTTGGAAATCTTGACAACTTCACATACGATACATTCATTATTCCATTTCTACTGAATCGTTATACAGAAATGTTAAAAGAAAAATTCGATTTCAATTCCAGTTGCACGCTTCGATCTTGTGATGGATGGACCGATCTAAGAATGAAAAAAAAATGGAATCGTTGACACTCGACGAACTCTTGGAAATCTTGACAACTTCACGTACGATACGTTCATTATTCCCTTTCTACTGAATCGTTATACAGAAATGTTAAAAGAAAAATTCGATTTCGATTCCAGTCGCACGTTTCGATGAAATGCCCGATCTAAGAATGGAAAAATCGTTGAAACTCGAAGAACTCTTGGAAATCTTGACAACTTCACATACGATACATTTTTTATTCCATTTCTACTGAATCGTCATATGGAAATGTTAAAAGAAAAATTCGATTTCGATTCCAGTTGCACGCTTCGATCTTGTGATGGATGGACCGATCTAAGAATGAAAAAAAAATGGAATCGTTGAAACTCGAAGAACTCTTGGAAATCTTGACAACTTCACGTACGATACGTTCATTATTCCATTTCTACTGAATCGTTATAAGAAAATCGTTATAAGAAATATTAAAAGAAAAATTCGATTTCGATTCCAATTGCACGCTTCGACCTTGCGATGGATGAAACGCACGATCGTAAGGATCGTGGAACAACGACGACGAACGCGCGGTTAACGACTTAACGGTACACGGGGGAGGAGGAGGGGAGGCGCCACGGTTAACGCTCGCGCCGGTTGCGAACGTCGAGACGCTTGTCGACGCTCGTGTTTGGAAAGAGGCGTCGAGACGGTGGACCAGAAGATGGTGACCCGATTCAGCGTCTAGACGGGGGCAAGGGGCGAGATATCGGCGACGAGTATCGCGAAACAGATGGAAAAAAATAGTGGTCCTCGTTAAAACCTCGTACTCTTTCTATTTTATATAATTTTATTTTTATATATTTTACTTTATATTTATTACTTTATATATATACTTATATTTTTTACTTTACTTATATTTATTACTTTATATATTTTATAATTTTCGAATTGTGCAACTTGTTATTTGATCGAATGCGATAAAGACGAGAAATTGCTTCCTTCGAGGGGATTGGTGAAATGGAGTGTTTCTATTCTTAACGAACAAGATAAATCTTAATCTTAATGAACAAGATAAATCAAGATAAATCAACGAAAGTTGACAAACTTCTGCTGCCTTTTTTAATCCTTTGCTCTCATGCTGAGATTGTTGCGGCGACAATATTTATTTACGTTTGAGTCTTTCAGAATATCATAAATAGGTTCCTAAGCCCTTTATGTGTAATCTTATGTAATCTTATCTTATGAGGCCACCGAACGCACCGAATGTCTGAGTCTGGAGTTGCTGGCTCGACCGAGCGAAACAGCTTGGAGTGCAAAGGGTTAAAAGATGAAACGTATCTTTATTTAAGGCCGATTACTTAAATCCTATCGAATATTCTACTTAAAAGCAATAAGGAAAAATCCTATTGCACGATGCAATGATTGAATCGCTAAATCTCGGAATAAAGCACGAAGATAGTTTTAAAGATAGTTAAAAATCGAAACTCTCCAAGCTCTCCATCTCCCTCGACGTTGTTCCAAACGACACGGAATATATTATAATAAAGCTTCGCGCCATTGGACGCGCGAATGGCTAAACATTGCCATTCATCGGACGAGCTAGCCTCGGTCAATATTCGCGTTCCAATCACGGTCCACCGCATACGGTAAACGCCATCAACGTGATCGTAATGAGATTGGATCGAAACACCGTATTCATTCGAATCTACCCAAATACAATTACCATTACGATCGAGCAAGATCGAGGAATCTCGAAGGGAGGAGGGTGAAAATAATCCACGAGTCGTCCATCGTGTAACATAGGCGACAAAGTTTCGAGATTGTCCTATCTTCACTGATATCATCCTATTCGTTTTTCTTTCGTGTTTTCGACGATAAGGATCGTTATTAGCCGCGATTCTCGATCAACGAAACCGGTATCGTTATCTTTTCTTTCCCTTTAGTCACGCGATTTCCAATCTCGGAAAAACGAAAAATATTTTGATCTTTGAAATTTGGCACGTAACGAGAAAAGATCTGGATATCTCTTCGACTCGACTTTAATTTGAAATTTTCGATGCGATTAATTGCATGGATCGTGGGAACAATCCGTTGTTTCAAGAATGGTGGAACGAGTCAAAGTATGGGGGGGCGGGAGAGGTGGAGTGTTACCGGCAGGAAATGAAAAAAGCTAAAGGGGAGGGGAGACGGGGTTAAAGAAAACTCACAGGTGAAGAAGCTCGTCACTCACCGGAACCGTAATCTATGCTCGGCGTGGGTGGAAAGTGGCTCTCAATGGCGGCCTTGCTGAACAAATAGATCGGATTCGTGTCGGTTCCGGCCGAGTAGGAGCACACACGCGCGGTTGGTTCCAGGCTTTCGCCTCCGCTCATCAGGAGCACCTGGTGCGCCGAGACCACGCCGCATTCTCTCTCGATCGCTTCCTTCAGTTGGGCGACACTGCGCAGAAAAGAGAAAAAGAAATCGTGTTAATAGTTATACCTAGTTGGTGGCCAACCGGTCTCTGCTGGGAAGTGAAAAAAGAAAAAGAGGAAGAAAAAGATCGTTAAAACGGTACTTTATCGGATTCGAAAATTAAAAGTAATCAAAATTCATGAATTTGTAAAATAATCGGAATTCAATAATTCAAAGATTCTCGACGATTCTGAATTTTGCTGAATGTGCGTTCGAGCTAAATATATCAAGCTAAATAAATTAACGGAGATTTCAAATTCCTCGAAGAGAGATCGAACAATTTTCGAGCGACTCGATTTAATACCGTATTATAATTTTTAGCGGATAATTGCGATATGCTCGACGAGCGATCTTTGCTACACGATAAATTCTACGATAAAGCGGGGCAGTCGTACAGCTTCAACGTCATCGATGCCGTGATTAAGGTCAAGATTATCCGTGGCCGTATCAGAGAAGCTGCTCTTAGAGGAGGCAACAAAAGTCCGAGTAATTGGGGAAACTTGGAAGACTTCTGCGTAGCCGGACGTTCTAGCGCGAGATCACGCCTTGCAGAAAACAGTACGAATACACGGAACACCGTTTAACTTTTACGCGACCTGGTTTTTACCGAGCCGTTCGCGCACAGAGATAGTAATTGCCGGATGATGCGTTTCCGTAATTCTCTTCGAGGGCGGCGAGAGGAGCAGGGGGAGCGGCACGGCCGAAAAAAGAAAGAAAGAAAGAAAGAAAGAAAGAAAGGAAGGAAGAAAGAGGCAGATCATCGGAGCAAGAGCGACGATTCCAGCGCCTACTTTCGATCTCGAATATAACCACTCTCTATTCCTGTCCGTTTCTATTCGAAGAGATAAATAACGAAGAGGATTGATTCGTGAAGCGCGACGAAAAGGTCTGTGTGTAATTCGATTGGTCCAAGAAGGATAAAAGTGCAAGCTACGATCGTGGCAATTATGTCAAGGCGATATTCATAAAGGCGAACGATAAAATGCTAAACAGGTTTACAAACGTGGAAGAGAAAAAAAAAAAAAAAAAAAAAA
>NW_006263457.1:449839-451081 GCF_000469605.1 Apis dorsata
AAATTGTAATTTAAAAATTATTATATATCGAATTATTATTAGATCGTTATTATCGCTTCCTTTAATTTAATTTTTTCTACAATCGTTTAGGTTATTTTTATTTTTTTTCAACGACGATTCTTTCTCCTCTCGTTCTTACAACGATTCGAATCACCCAATAACATCACTGTTATTTCTCTATATATATATAAACAGCGCGATATACCATATTTCGTTTATCCATCGTACTCGGAACAAGCGAGTTACAAATATTACAAGTTTGTTTTCGTTATTTCGTATTTCCATCAGTCGACTCTTCGATCGCGAGCTAAGCGTACGTCGAATTCGAAACGAGTAAATATTCGACGCGAGTGGCTCGAGTTAAATATCCACGCTGCCTCTCTCCAGCTGCGCAGTCCTTTTATAATTAATACGCAACGCGCATCGCGTCGTATCCTCGCTTTGGACAAAAGATACTCTCCTTATCCGTTATTTAACCTTGGCAAGGGTGTTGATGACGACTCGCTCGACCACCGTTCCAATTCCTTTTACGCGCAATTTATGGCGTACGATGCGTTTTCGTTCGGAGGCGACCTGTCTCGCGGGGTGGGGAATAAAATTCGCGACGATGCAATTCGAAACCAGATAAAACGGATGCTGCGCCACCGTAAATAAACGCGGACGTTATACCAGTTACGTCGAATTTCATAATTCAAGCAGACGTGATTCTGAAACCTGTCACGGACTCGAGGAGGAATACCGCTTTGAATAAATACACGTGCGAGAAGAATATGAAATAAATTCTCTTCCCCTTTCCCCCCTCTCGTGCGTGCAATGACACACGCGCTTTTTCCTTTTAACCTCCTCCTTTTTTAAGCGATAACGATACAAGTTTTGCTTAATAATTATTGGTTTCTAGAAGAGAGAAATTATTGCAATTTCTAGAAAATAGAATTATCTCTATAGAAAAGTGTTAGAAAAGATCCGTCGCGATAAATTTGTTAATTTGTTAACGCTTTGAATTTAAATTTCCGTATGAAACCGCCGATTATAAACCAGTGATAATCGTCACTCGATTGCAAAGAATAAAATAAACCGCGAATGGAGGCTGGAACGGACGCGAAAATTAAACGATGAATATCCGCACGACCGCAAAATGAAACTAATTAAATAAAGAGGCTCGATTATCGGTCGACGAATACACAGGATATTAAACACGTTTATAAATTTCCCTTCAATTGTGGTTTTTTTTTTTTTTTTTTA
>NW_006263457.1:451266-456576 GCF_000469605.1 Apis dorsata
CAATTTTCGAGACATTACACTATATACTCTCTGTACTCCGTTTCGATTATTTATCAAACCAGAAATGAATCGCGAGTATAGTCATCGAAACTCGTCGTTGAAAAATTTATTTTTCTAACTTTTTCGATAATTTAATACTGAATTTTTTTTTAATATATATACAGAGAGATTTAAAAAACTTACGCGTTTTATAATTATAATTCAGAAATTTATTGTTTCGCGTACACTTCGTAATTACTAAAGCTGGGCAACGAGAATAAAGATCACGCCACCGTGTGGATCGACACACATCGTTAATTATCTCTAAAGAACAAGGCCGATGACCGCGCTATCTTAATCCACAAATATTGGAGGTGTCTCTTTTGCGTAGGTTCAAAGATGTACCTATCTGTCTACGTGTACAACCCGAGTTCAACCGGTGTGTGCGACGACGATATCGAGGACGTGTGCGTGTGCGAGCGCGCTAATTGCGAAGAGGGGGGGAAGAAAAAAAGAGGTTCGAGAGCTTTGGGGAACGCACGGAGTTGCGGAAGTGGGTGAAAAGGGAACGATGGAACCACGGGATGAGCGTTGACGAAGGGTCCAGACAGTTCTGCCTGAATCATGATGGTTAATTTCCACCTTATTTATTCTGGCTCGAAGGCAAACAGTTGGAGACAGAAGGAACAACAGCTGGTCCACAATGGATTCTAGGCCCTGGTCTCTCAAGGAAATTGTATTCATTGTCGAAATTCCGTTGGAAAAGAAATAATAATTTTCCAAATTCGCAAGTCTTATAAATCTTATATCTTATACAACTTATTACTTGTACTAGATCGTAATAATCCCAAGAAGAAAATAGTAGACGCTGCGAAAATTTAAATTTCCACAAGAAATTTACATTATTCTCACGATCGACTACTCAACGACTTAAGATATTATATATATACATAGATCAACTATAAGATCTAGAGCGGTAACGTTTCTAAGAATTTTCTAAGAATCGATTGCTCGTTGTATGGATAAATAAAAAGATCTGGTTGCGGATGGATCGGGAATCGGGGCGATCCTGAATCCATGGTACTTTCTTTTCGCTGGATAAAACGCGCCCAAGCTTGCTCATCCGAGGATAGGCGAAGCGTAACGCGGTTTAATCGGAATAATGGATGTTGTGCTACGCGATTGCAAAACAAAACGCGTTCCCGGCCGGCGATAGGCACGGCTCTTGCAGCTTTTATTTCCCTAATTCACGTTAGCCTCGTTCCGCCACCGACTTTTCCCGCCGGTTAGGCTGTTCGTACCGTTAACACCGTTACCGTTCCAGGGAGCAACGTCGCGTTGGATCGAGTCGAAACGAAAGTTTCTGCTCGTTAATGTTCTGAAGAAACGGGTCTGTACAAAGGAAAACCGAACTACGCCTATTTCCCTCTACTTTTTCTATTCCCCGCAGTTCGAGGTCAAACGTTTAAATTTTTTCCTATCATTTTATTTGCTTCTTCGATCATCACTGTACGTTGAATTTCCACTCGGAGCGTTCGACCGTTTCTGGAGCGACTCGAGATCTCTAGTTAGAAAGGGGAAAATTTCTTTCCCTCGTGTTTTCCCTCCGTTTGGCTACGCTATGAGTCACGACGTCCCCTGTCCATTTCCTAGAGGGAAATCGAAATTTTTAGATGCACGAGGAGCAGGGTATTCTCGAAAGTGTCGCATAAATATCGGGATTCCCGAGCTATTTTCTCGGAACATACTCGCTAAATAACTTATATATACGTTTTCTATTAACAATTGCGTTCAACGATGTTTGTTACGAAACGTCTCTTAGTTTTTAGAAATCTTCGAAAAATTCGACACGATTTCATTCTGCTAGATTTATACGACTTCATTTTCTTCGATCTCACTTGGAAGGGGTTAATCAAATCGATCGAAGGGAAGGAGGAAATAATTTTGGTAATTTTTCACACGAATTTTCCGCTTGTACTTCCACTTGTGTATCAATATAGCGGCTGATAATTGCGAGGAACGTTATTTGAACAGTAAAGAGAAGGTGAACAGACCTACTTGGTATCCCACTTTCTTATCGAAAAAGGCGAGGTTCGGCTCTTTACGACCCAACTGCATAACGTTTATCGATAATCTTTTGCACGGCAAACGTTTAGTTCGAGAAGTTTTGCCGAGAAACTAAGTAATAAAATATAGAAACGCATTTATAGTATCCCTCTACGGGATCGAAATGGTCCCAATCGATGCAACGAGGTTAACCCCTTTCGCGCTCTGTCATTCCAACTGGTTTCGTTATTTCCCATTGTTTGGAGGACATGGAACGCTCTTAACGAAAGAAACGAACGTAATAAATATATATACGGTTTCTTGCGTTGTCTTCTTAATCTCATTAACCGTTGTTAAAGAGAACGTGTTCATTAGTCCTCGTGGACACGCGTTGGTTGGAACTTGATTCTTCGTCAGACGAACGAATCGGATTAATTTGTAAAGTTTTTACAATTCGTTAAAATTACGATCGTTTCAAAGAATCCACGATTCTTAATTTGGACACGTTAAAATTACTTAATTCATCAAAAAAACGAGACCTCTTTCTCGTTCTCTATTCCATCTGAAGTTGAAGAGACAAAGAATCACGGGAAAGATCGCCATATAATTGCGTATTTTCAAAGAAAAGGAGAATATATAATTCTCTAGAAAATTATATGGATAATTAATTACACCTAAAAAGATCCATAAAAGAAGGTTTAACTGCGTCACTGAACCTCGTCAAAGATTCAATGGAACTCGAATAATGGACACGATAATACAAACGAAGTTTCGCAGTGGCAAGATGAACCGCAGAAATGGACCCAGGTCTCGTTTAAACCCGATTCGTTTCGAGGGATACACCAGCATTAAAGGACTTGGCCGATTTAAGCTGTGGGTCAAACTCGTGTGTGGCACGAGCCAATGGTCGCCCACGTACGACACACAGATTTCATTACTATTTTCGTAACAACCTGCACTTGTTTGTGCACATGCAGATCTCTCTCTCTTTCTCTTCTTCTCGAACGAAAAAGAGCGTCGAGCACACGGCCTCTGTTGTGCCCACGTTCGTCCGCGATAGACGAACAGTTTTGCAATTTGCTCACCTTCGAGAGATCCTTGACACTTCACGTGTCGTTGTTCGCGATTCTCGCACTCCAGGGAGTTGCTAAATCGTACGTGTTGGGTCTCGTTATGAAATTGAACGATTTCGATCTCATTTAGAATCGTATCTGCATCTTTGTCTCAACGATATATATTTATTTAATTTTCGAATTCAATGGTATTTTTGAATTATTGGGATATTTGAATTCTTGTTAAAAAAAGATAACGAGAAAAAATTGGTGAAATTATTCGATAAGAATATTGTTGCCTAACAGATTGCCTCAAGTTCTACGGTGTTTCTAATAACGGGATTTCACGCTTGAGTGTATTGTATAGTTAGGAATATAAACAGCGTTACTTACTGCGAAATAACAACGACATTAAATCATCCATCTGTGCAGTAACGAGAAATATTCATAGAATTGCTAAAAGTACTTTATTAGTTAATGAGTAGATTGTTTGCTGCATGTACGGGTCAAAGTAAAATATTAACATATTGAAAATATTACGATACGAAAAAACGCACGAATTCCATTACCGTATAAGTATAAGTTTGTTGCCTCCATTTGAAGGTTCTTTAATGAAAAAATTAAAACACAAAAGAAAAAGAAGGGGAAAAAAAGGCTGGACAAAATAGAGGCGAGAAGACAACTTTTCAACGCGTTAACGTGTATTTATTCGATATAAGAGGTAGTCGAGGAAGCGGATCTGTTTATTGCAAAAACGACTCATGTGAACCGGCTACGAGAGGATGTGTGTATACAGGGGACTTTTGCGTTCGAAGAAATGAGTTTCCGCAACGGGCAGCATTCAAAGCGAGCTCGGTCCGATAACCATCGGCGAGAGTTTAACGAGGGAGTTTAATCTGGCAATAATATCGAACGTGCCTGTTAGAATTTTTATTCGTAAGCAAATAGAACGCTGTATGGTCGAATCATTCAGATAAGTATTCAATTGTGAGATTTTGAAACAAATAGTGTTGTTCCTTTATCGGAAACCAATTTGATTTTTGTGATTCCAGCTCTTTTAAAAATTGTATTTCTATCCGATATATCTGGCATTCTTTCTTAAATAATCAAATTATGGATAACTATCGTGATTATCAAAGTTCTTCTAATTAATTAAGGATCTGCATATCGTCAATCACGCTTTTTTAAATGAAATATTTATCATAAATGATCAAAAAGCAAAATGGTATCGGTCTAAATCAACGATTTTCAATAAGAAATAAAATGATGATAATAAAAATGATACTTTGACGATGAGGTTAATTAAATTTCCGTAACGCAATATACAATCCCGTGTTACTTGTCCCATATTCGATGAAACGTGAGGAATAAACTTGTCGAGGATTTATAGGGTCAAGCTTAATGGTTCGTTCTTTTTTGTTCGGGACGAACAATCAACGACTAAGAGGTGCCGTCATTCTTTTAAATGAAAAACGAATTTGCCCGACACCACGTCCAGGCAATTATCTGTTTTGTGTTCGTTAAGTGAGAAAAATACGAGTAGACGAAATGCAATAAATAAAATAAATAAAGGAAAAATAAAATATTTTCCCTTATTTATCGAACGAATGAAAAGTAAGTTAAATAGATATATTTAATGATATTTTCCATATTTATAAATTCCTAGGAATCAAAAAATCAAATATTTTTCAAATAGAAAATTTAAAATTTTCAAATATTTTTGTATACAAAAATACAATAATACAAATACTTACGAATTAATCGATGATTAGCTAACGCAACTCGCAAATAAACAAAGTAAAAGCAAATCAACGAAATACGCATGACGCAAGATCCTAACCTATTACGAGCGTAAATAGCAACAGGAGAAGTAAACAAACGGAAGTACTAGTGAAACGATACTCACGTCTGCAGCGCCAATTTAATGTCGAAGGTGATGGTGGTGCCGGTGTCCACGTGGAATATATACAGCATTTTCGGGCCGGTCAAGCTTCTTCTAGTCCGACGACAAGAGTGAAACGGCCAGCCCGCCCAAAAGACTCCACTGGCATTCGGTGGTTCTTGGCGTCCGGTATTCGCGACGCCCGACGAAGAGGAGCTGTCACCTCAGGCCGACTCCTGTAGTCAGCTCGATCGGGGCCGTACCCCTCGTTTCACAGCGCTCGCGAGTACGGCCCCCTCGGGTTTATGCCGCATCGATCACCAATCCGTTCGTCGTCGTCGATTCACGCAA